>NW_019942572.1:592472-630372 GCF_002910315.2 Salvelinus sp. IW2-2015 | reverse complement strand
TCCTTCCTTCCTTCCTTCCTTCCTTCCTTCCTTCCTTCCTTCTCTCTCTGTCTGGTAAGGGGTAATGAGTGTCAGGCTCATTCCTCTTATGGTAAAATATGCTATCTGTGCCTGCCTGCCAGTCTATGTGAGTGCATCCAAATGGCACCCTTTTCCCTGTGTAGTGCACTACTTTTGACCAGGGCCCATAGGGACAACGTAGGGAAAAGGGTGCCATTTCAAACGCACCCTAAGTTAGAGTTCCATGTTAATCCTCATGAATGCATGACTTTGTGCGCATGAATAAATAAAAAGCTGCTCGGGGGGTAATTGAGGTGCCGTTCCACTAACAAACGACAACACGATTTGTCAATTAGATTTTTCTTCCCCCACCAATCTGGGGACCTGAGATGATTTATATCAAATGAAATCATTTACTAAAAACATGAGAGTAGGACTCTCGGAACCACTAAGAGCACACCCTTCCTACTGGTTTTCCAACCAGATGACAGTTAGCTATTTAGCATTTAAAGGCCTCTATTATAATATAATAATCTGTCCTATTGTTTTTATGCAGAATGTTATCTTACATTCTGTGTCTAATTCTATTGATTCAGTTATAAAATAGTATACCTCCTGAGTGGCGCAGCGGTCTAAGGCACTGCAACTCAGTGCAAGAGGCGTCACTACGGTCCCTGGTTTGGTTCCAGGCTGTATCACATCCGTGCTGTGATTGGGAGTCCCATAGGGCGGTGCACAATTGGCCCCGTGCCGTCCGGGTTTGGATGGGGTAGGCCGTCATTGTAAATAAGAATTTGTTCTTAACTGACTTGCCTAGATGAATGAAGTTAGATCGCTATTGTATATTTCCTCAATATGTTTTCCCCCAGTAGAGACTCTTAGAGATTGAATTTCAAATGACCGAGTAGACAGTTGAGTAACAAAACCCTTACTTTGTTTATCAATGTGAAAACCTGGGGGCAACAAAGTGAAGACAGCAGATTCACGTTAATTTACCTCAGTAGACGTGATATTGGCAACCCCCTAGAGCAGAGAACTGTTAATTTGAAACATATGCTTTTAAACAACATTGTGTGTGGCTGACTGAGAGTTTCACAGGGATACAAGCAGTGGTCCTTCTTCATTTAAATAATGAACTGAATTATTTTTTAACAAACAAACAGAGAATGCTAAACCTTTGATTCATGATGTGATGTACACGGGCTGTTTTCGGAACACAGTGTTATCTTTCACACTATCCTGGCAACTATCCCTGCAAAATATATCGCTGTTATTCATTGTTACTTCTCTCCTGTGATTTGAAGCCTCCGATGAACCACCTGGGAACAGAATAATCAACGTTAAATAGATCACGTATAGCTTTTAGCCACGTCATTTACAAACTGAGCTACACATTTTCTAGGTGTTCAATATCTCCCTAGAAAAGCAAAGCCTTGGAAGCTGCATTGATTTCCGAAGTCCTCGTCCCCACTCCTGCCTTTGTGACTGCTGCTTGACCCACTTATTCGCTCATCTTTCCCACTTTTCTCAGGAGGGTTATGCTCGCGTACTGCTTTTGCCATTACTGAGTGGACGGCAGCCAGCTACCCTGTACAGCCTCTCTTTGAATGAGTTAGGTGATACCGGCTCAGCAAGTCAACATCATAAATCACCAGACAAATTGACGCAAGTGCCACGGGAGAGAAGATCCTTCTAGGAGTCTTAAAAGACCACATAGAGGACAATAATAACCTCAGTGGTGATGCTAGCTGATGGGTATTGACAAAGCACTGAGTTAGACCTAAACCATGGCCCTTATCCCCCTCTGCAATGATCCAGCCTTACAGCAGCGTCCACTGTAAGACCCATGGCTATAGCTATACATTTTATTATACACATCAATGTTTATTGATCAGAACCCTGTCAGCAGAGTAATACAACGCTATTTAAACTTCAGAGTGGAGACAGGGTGTTAACGCCAAAATAGACAATAAAAAAAACTGTTGGTATATTGAATTGTCTCATTTAACGTTTTCATTTTGAGACGTATCATAGTATCAAAAGAGCGAGGTAACAGAATGACTCATTCATACACAAAAACCTCACAATTTCTCCCTGAAAAACACTCACAATATCCCACCAAACAAAGAACACTTGTTTTTCCTCCATTCAATACACTTTGGAGCTCGCAAGAAAAGCATTTCACTGCACGTGAACTTAAAACTTGACAATTTCTAAGCCAAAAATATTCAGACTGCTTTCATTAAAACGTGCTCAAAAAAAGTATTAATAAATATAGTTGTATACTCTAATTATGCTCTAAAACATTTAATGGGTAAAGCAACCAACTTTTAGGCATTCAGAGCCTTCCTCGGGGTTACATGGTTATTGCTTGAACCAGGTTATGTAGACAAGCAATTAATGCAGCCAATGAACACGGTGCTGGGGTGTGTCATAGTAATTAAGGTAACGAGGGATGGAAAAAGTGGAACTGTTAAAAAAAAAAAGAAGAATGTCAAGATGTTAAATAGACGGGGTAGATATTTACATCACCTTATGGTAATATAATGAAATATAATAGAACACCATCATGTTAATATCGACAAATCATTACTGTCACTATCAAGTTACTTTTCATCTTTGTTTCGTTATTTCATCTAATATCTTCTCGTTATTCAAGCAGAGTGCATAATGAGCATCATCAACATGGGAAACATGATATGCAGTGGAGGCTGATAATCCTGAGGGGATTTTTTTATTTTTTTTCATTGGGTTGAAATGCTGATGGAAAGGGGTCAGCGTTTTTAGGAGATCCAGTGGGCCTCAAAGTTCTTTGAGGAACCGTAGGTTTCTTGGCCCTGAACATGGCTTGGGGAGACTAGGGAGGACTAGTTGAGACTGGCAGGCTGAGTTTAAGCTAAGTTCCTCTGGAAGGCTACATCATAATTGCTAATAGGGTTGAAAGCAGGCTTGAGGCAGGTCTGTTGAGATCCTCTCGTCCTCCCTAGGATTAGCATGTTTAAGAGGCTCCCTTTCAACAAACTAGAATGGATTGTTGTAACTATAAGGACCAGGGTTGAGGAGAAAAGGACTTACCAATGTGGTAATGTTGTCCTATTTTCTAATGACTTGTAGCTAGCTATCTTTATAAGAGTTTGTTGAAGTCATATTGGATAGGCTCCACTTGGCTTTACCTGCTGTCTGCAAAGCACTAGCTAGCTAAGTACGACTTCCACACTCATTTCATGTCCACTTTCTTTCCCCCTTCTAGCACATTGCTGTGTCTCAACACACAGTATTTTGTTTTTCAAGTATTTCGTGAAGAACGAGGAATTGTTATTAGACTATAATGCAGAGGGCAACATTGTTTTGTTCTCACTGTTAATGGTTTGGGTATAACACAAATAATCTACTTATCCCAATGTTGATACAAAAGAAGCACACTATTCATCTGAATTGTGTATATTGAGAAAATAACGACAACTCCATGATACTGGCTTGATCTCTCTCTCTGCGCTGTAGACATTTCGTTGCCGATAATATGATAAAGAAATATCTTGGTTCGTGGCTTTGTAAGAGTTGTCAAGTATGGCTGGAGATACCAATACAGCTAGCTGCATTGAATCATTAACCCGATTCTCTCTTTGGAAGTCATATTCATTCCATATTCAGTTCAATGATAAAATAAAACTATACAAAATAAACTAAGACATTGGTTTTAAATGATTTGAAAAACCACATAGCAGTTTTTTTACGTCGTAGTTATTTTTTCTCATTTAATAAAATTCACAGAATGTTCTGGTATAGGCTGGTTTTCCTACTACTTCCAGACAGTTTCCAGAACTTGAAATGTGAATATACACAGTGAGTCACAAAGATTGCATTGGTATTGTTTGGGGTCCGGTTTCAATTTCAGCCATTTTGTCTGTGTGCTGTTAATACATGTACATTTTATTCAACACGTTCAAAAAAGAAGGTTAGAAAACTAAAACACTTTTAAACTGAGTCCTGGTAGCAGCGAGAAACCCTGAGCTCATTGAAGTCTCCTCTCTCTCTCTCTCTGATCTTTCCTTTCATTGCAAAGGGACTTGCGTTTTCGATATGAGCAGGGTTTGAGTAAAGAGTATGTTGCTCTCTTTGCTAGTTAAATGTTTAAATAAGACATGCAATTTGAATTGGTGCAGAGCTCATCAATATGAAATTGGTGCAGCAGAGTGAAACAGAATGGAAGGAGACAGGCCTGAATGGTCACTCTCCGTTCCTCTGAACCCAATAGGCCCTTTTCTGAAGCCTCCATCATTCCAAGAAATAAAAACATTTTGAGGCTTTGAGGCTTCTCCTTGATAGCAATACGGGAGACACAAGACATGTGAATCAAACTTTTAAATATCTTAAATCAGTAGCGTCATATGTTTACTACGTAGCTATCGTCTGAGTAATACAGTGCATGGTAAATATTGGACCTGCATGGATGTGACTTGGTCTGCTGCTAACATATCAATATAAGCTACTGTGTATCCCAGGATATACATTTTCCCCTGTATAGTATAACCCCCAGTATATCCATGTTCCCTACTCGTCCAAAACATCAGGTATTTGTTACAGTATATCCATATTCCCTACATGTACAATACATCAGGTCTTTGTGCTTGTGATCTGTCAGTCAACATTTGATACCAATAGAGTTTGTAAGATTTTCACAAATACCCCCTGCTGCTCTTAGACCCCCCCCCCCCCACATATACACACATAAATTATGCTACGCTTGAAGATTTGTATGCAGTAACAAATTATTAAATGTTTTTTCTTTATCCCATGGGTGTCAGCCACACCATAACCAATACAATTTCACAGTACGGTAATGATTACTAGAAGGAAGCTAAACAGGAGGTGATAAAGTCAACAGAACCAACCGTGCTGTATACTCTAAGGGAGCGTTCCAAATGGCACACTAATCCCTATTTAGTGCACTACTTTTGACCAGAGCCCTATGGCACCCTAATCTCTATATTTAGTGCACTACTTTTGACCAGAGCCCTATGGCACCCTAATCCCTATATAGTGAACTACTTTTGACCAGAGCCCTATGGCACCCGAATCCCTATATATAGTGCACTACTTTTGACCAGAGTCCTATGGCACCCTAATCCCTATATATAGTGCACTACTTTTGACCAGAGTCCTATGGCACCCTAATCCCTAATAGTGCACTACTTTTGACCAGAGGCTGGTTTGAGGTACAAACTATTAAAAAGTATCTGTGAAAAGCTGAGACTCCCTAGAACACTAGCTATACAAGAGTCGTTAGAATGTGAGGGGTACTTCTACATATAAGATCAGAGGAAATCTCAGGACATAGTGTCTATAATACTGTAAGGGGTACTTCTACATATAAGATCAGAGGAAATCCCAGGACATGATGTCTATAATAATGTCATAAGCGCACATAGTTGCTATCACAAACGGCAATCTCCACAGAGTTGTCACTGACTAGTTGGATATTCATTTTTGAGTGAAAAAAACTATTTATGTACTTACATAGATTTTACATGAATTTATATCAGGATTTTGCTTTGTGACCCACCAAATTTGAAATAATGTTTTTTAAATTGTATAAAAATAGAGACTTATCATACATTGCAGTTGAGGCACAATGGGAAAGTAATTCTGCTTTGAAAGTTGCTAAACTTGTAACCCCACTTTTGAGAAAATGCCCCTGGAATGTTTTGGTACACCTACTGGAGAGCTCTTCTTTGTCTACACCCATTCAGCATCATTTACACCCTCTTAAGCCTTAGCCCCACCCATCTCTTTAAGGATTCCCAGTGTAGTAAACAACCAAAGATTGCAAGACTAAAGGTGGTGAAAGTAGCAGCAAAAAGTAGTAGTAAAAATAAACCTTATCTGGTCTTTGGGCTATATTCTAATCTGACTTTGTTGCAGGTCATGTTGTTCTTCACATCACTGTCTCTGGTAAACACACGCTATATAAAATAAAATCACATGCATAGGACACAGAAGGTGTAAGCAGTACAGTGAAATGGTTACTTGCATAGTGGAGTCTTTTGTAGCTAGCTAAACAATGAACCACAATCCCAACCCATACTACCATGCACCATGCATGACTCAGCAGGTAGCTAAAGATAACCAACTAGGTTCAATGATAGCTAGCTAGCTAACATTAGGCTATACAGTAACTAGCAAAGTTAGCTAGCTAGGGAACAATTCGCTTTAACTTGCAATGAACACAACTTTCTGACAAAATGTAAATGCATAATATCTGAAAATGTAGCTAGCTAGACAATCTTACCCATATACATGGATGAACGCTTCTCCTTCTCTGTCTTGGTTGCCCTTAGTTTGAAGATGTAATCCAGAGAGTTTGAAGATGTAATCCAGAGAGTTTGAAGATGTAATCCAGAGAGTTTGAAGATGTAATCCAGAGACAGGTGTTTCATACAACTGACTTCTGTGTTCTCTTTTCGACTCTCTGCATTTAGCAATCATCTCTCTACGTTCACAAGGCATTCCACTGATTTCAAAACTCAGTCAACTTATTCCCGTGACAACAGCACTGTTGATCACCTTTTTCTTCCTCGACACTGTCATCAGAAGACTCTACAATGTTCGGTTCAATGAACATGTTTTACCTAAATTAGGGATTTCCTCATTGTCTGATTCATTTTTTCAGCATCAGAGAGAGTCAGCATTGGCACAATCGTCCTCCAGAAAGTAGTCCACAACTTTTCCCCACTGATCTTTGTCGATAGCAGCTGTTACATTTTACATTTTACATTTTAGTCATTTAGCAGACGCTCTTATCCAGAGCGACTTACAGTAGAGTGCATACATTTTATTACATTTTTACATACTGAGACAAGGATCCCTACCCCTACCGGCCAAACCCTCCCTAACCCGGACGACGCTATGCCAATTGTGCGTCGCCCCACGGATCTCCCGGTTGCGGCCGGCTGCGACAGAGCCTGGGCGCGAACCCAGCCCAGCCTGGGCGCGAACCCAGAGACTCTGGTGGCGCAGCTAGCACTGCGATGCAGTGCCTAGACCACTGCGCCACCGGGAGATCTCTCGTTACCTGCAGGGCAAGCAAAGTTGAGAATACTAGCAACACGTTTTCAGTTCTTCGTGATATCTTTAAAAAAGCAACGGTAGAAAGGATTATTTACAAATACTGAGCAGCTCGTGTGAAAGACAGAATCATGCTACATGGCAGACCAATCCAAACTCATCTCTCAGCATGTCCAGTCTTAAATTATCTCAGCCAATCATGGCTGCGACAAGGTTACTGAATAGGGATGGTAGAACACTTCATTGTGAGGCTAAATGTAAGGGCTGGACGTGCAGATAAGAAAGTCAGGTAAATGGAAAGATGATTGTTGCCGGGATCTCGGGACTGATAGGTTTAAGCAACACTAAAGCTATATTTAAGAAAAGCATAGCTTACTTCACTAACATTACTTTCAAAAAATAGTTCACTACGTCCAAATTACTTTGTGAAAAATTATCATATGAAATCATTAAATTGTCATAGAGTATAAATTGCAAGAACAATCAATTTGAGGTCATGTTAACAAGATGTGTAATTTATCCTATTAACCCCCTAGGTCAATGTTAGCATAATAAAACAATTCCCATAAAAGTCTGTCAGTCATCTGCAATGGATGTGTCTCAATCCACTGCATCTGCCGATGTCGCTCTGAAAGGTGACGGGTGTTTGGCAGACCATGAGACATCCCGAAAATCACCCTTCTCACAAAATCGTCTGCAGCATCCGAACGTTTTGACAAAATATTATGACCCCTATATGGAAAGGTGTGACTCTCGAGAACACCATGGTGTCCTCCGTTTTGCGCTAAGACCCCCCCCCCCCCCCACAAGTGTCATGGGACTCGTCTGAAGGTAACCCAAAGGAACAAATGGAAGTATGGAGGTAGTCTAGGGAATCGTCTGAAGTCGGTACAGCCGACCTGCCAACTTCTGTCTGTAGCGTCCGAACAGCTTGGGCTACACACCCTCTGTGGAAAGGTGAGACTCACAAACAGGTACATAGTGGTTGTTTTGCGCTAGAACACCCACAGGCCTCACAAGACTCGTCTGAAGGTCCCCTGGTACCAGTTTTAAAAAATGAATGGAAGAACAGTATATGTGGACACTGTTTAGTGTAAAAAATAACAGGTTAAATTCATGTAAAAAAAATTACAAATGTTTCCTGATCTTTCTTATATCTCTCAGGATAATCACTTCAGAACAAACTTACTTTAGCTTTTCTGGGGGGACTTTCTGTTGTTCCGTGTAGTGAATCTGTTATTCAATCCGTTTGTATGGGCTAATAGCAGTAAGGCCAAATAATTTTTTTGTCAAATATATATATACAATATATATATATACACTACCATTCAAAAGTTTGGGGTCACTTAGAAATGTCCTTTTGATTTTGATCAAAAATTGATCAGAAATACAGTTTTTAATGGAATATCTACATAGGCGTACAGAGGTCCACTCCATATTTTTTTATATTTTTTATTTCACCTTTAATTAACCAGGTAGGCCAGTTGAGAACAAGTTCTCATTTACAACTGCGACCTGGCCAAGATAAAGCAAAGCAGTGCGACAAAAACAACAACACAGAGTTACACATAAACAAACGTACAGTCAATAACACAATAGAAAAATCTGTATACAGTGTGTGCTAATGAAGTAAGGAGTTAAGGCAACAAATAGGCCAATAGTGGCGAGGTAATTAAAATGTAGCAATTTACACTGGAGTGATATATGTGCAGATGAGGATGTGCAAGTAGAAATACTGGTGTGTAAAAGAGCAGAAAAACAAAACCAAATATGGGGATGAGGTAGGTAGTTGGTTGGATGCGCTATTTGCAGATGGGCTGTATACAGCTGCAGCGATCAGTAAGCTGCTCTGACAGCTGATGGTTAAATTTAGAGAGGGAGATATAAGACTCCAGCTTCAATAATTTTTGCAATTCGTTCCAGTCATTGGCAGCAGAGAACTGGAAGGAAAGGTGGCCAAAGGAAGTGATGGCTTTGGGGATGGCCAGTGAAATATACCTGCTGGAGCGAGTGCTACAGGTGGGTGTTGCTATGGTGACCAGTGAGCTGAGATAAGGTGGAGCTTTACCTAGCAGAGACTTGTAGATGACCTGGAGCCAGTGCGTTTGGCAACAACCATGTAGCGAGGACCAGCCAATGAGAGCATACAGGTTGCAGTGGTGGGTAGTATATGGGGCTTTGGTGACAAAACGGATAGCACTGTGATAGACTGCATCCAATTTGCTGAGTAGAGTGTTGGAGGCTATTTTGTAAATGACATTGCCGAAGTCAAGGATCGGTAGGATAGTCAGTTTTACGAGTGTAAGTTTGGCAGCATGAGTGAAGGAGGCTTTGTTGCGGAATAGGAAGCCGATTCCAGAATTAACTTTGGATTGGAGATGCTTATCGTGAGTCTGGAAGGAGAGTTTACAGTATTGCCAGACACCTAGGTATTTATAGTTGTCCACATATTCTAAGTCAGAACCGTCCAGAGTAGTGTTGCTAGTCGGGCAGGCAGGTCCGGGATGCTGGCCTTCTAGGCAGAGTTCCTCTGTCCAGTGTCTGTCTTCTTTTTCCCATCTTAACATTTTTATTGTCCAGTCAGAGATATGGCTTTTTCTTTGGAACTCTGCCTAGAATGCCAGCATCCCGGGGTTTCCTCTTCACTGCTGACTTATTCGGTCCACCTATGAGAGTGGCTCTGTTCCAGTTCTGTTACATCCTCTGAGAGCTGCTCTGTTCCAGTTCTGTATTCTCCTCTGAGAGCTGCTCTTGTTCCAGTTCTGTACATCCTCTGAGAGCTGCTCTGTGTTAGTTCTGTACATCTCTGAGAGCTGCTCTGTTCCAGTTCTGGTAATCTCTCTAGAGCTCTGCTGTTCCAGTTCTGTAGTCCTCTGAGAGTGCTCTGTTCCAGTTCTGTATCTCCTCTGAGAGCTGCTCTGTTCAGTTCTGTAATTCCTTGAGAGCTGCTCTGTTCTAGTTCTGTATTCCTCTGAGAGCTGCTCTGTTCATTTGTACATCCTCTGAGAGCTGCTCTGTTCAGTTCGTTATGTTCTCTGAGAGCTGCTCTGTTCCAGTTTGTATCTCCTCTGAGAGCTGCTCTGTTCTATTCTTGTATCTCCTCTGAGCTGCTTGCTCTGCTCTAGTTCTGTATTCTCCTCTGAGACTGCTCTGTTCCAGTTCTGTAACTCCTCTGAGAGCTGCTCTGTTCCAGTTCGTTATGTGTTCTCTGAGAGCTGCTCTGTTCCAGTTCTGTACATCTCTGAGAGCTGCTTCTGTTCCAGTTCTGTATCGCCTCTGAGAGCCTGCTCTTGTTCCAGTAGTTATGTTGTCTCGTGAGAGCTGCTCTGTTCCAGTTCTGTATCTCCTCTGAGAGCTGCTCTGTTCCAGTTCTGTACATCCTCTGAGAGCTGCTCTGTGTTAGTTCTGTATGCCCTCTGTTCTCAGAGCCCTCTGTGACCTATTGGGATGATGAATCAGGGTTTAAAGGCCTTCATGAGGCCAGGGAGACCAATCTGGGAGATCGGCTGTTAAAATAAGACATAGCATGACCAAACTGCTTTAAATAGCTCCCAGGCTCCCAGGCATATGGCCTGGGCCTCAACCACAGACCTGACTGCACATTAGTGTCCCCCAAACATACGTCCTGTGATGAGGCCAGTTGATTTCTAGAGTAATAGCCAGGCTGGTAGTTCTATATCTCATAATTATGTTCATTAAATGGGTCCGTGGTGTACATTTCCATTTTTGTTCTTTCTTCTAAAACTGATTAAACAATTTTTTACACAGCGCTATGAATCAATGTAAGTTAGCCTAAATTGTTTAGCAGTGTGTCCTTGCCCTGAATATCCTCTGCTTTGTATCAAACTAAAAACGAAGAAATAGATCTACATAATTAAATGACACAACATCATGTCAGTAGTGGTCCGGGGACACAGAATAAATGTGACACCTTATTGTTAGTCTATTGTCTACAGCTGATGAGCCACTCTCTTTGATGTGATGTCCCTTT
Source organism: Salvelinus sp. IW2-2015 (assembly GCF_002910315.2). Taxonomy (NCBI): domain Eukaryota; kingdom Metazoa; phylum Chordata; class Actinopteri; order Salmoniformes; family Salmonidae; genus Salvelinus; species Salvelinus sp. IW2-2015. The sequence goes on along the minus strand of NW_019942572.1, from coordinate 619,316 downwards.
TATCATTAAAGGCCCTCAACACAACACTGATCCCCTCTCCGCACCACAGGCTGACTAACACAATATTAACTATTCAAAAATKACTACGTTTTTGAATATTACATTTACATTTGATTTGATTATCGTGAATTATTTATATTACGATTTATTGGGGGGATATTTCATGGAATTTAACAAAAGGAATTAATCTTCATTTACTCGTTGCAGACAGAGAAATAAAAGTAAATGTGAAAACGAGTGTTGACTGTCAATATCTGCACCTACAGTCTATAAAAAATATGTCATATTTCTTTAACCTTTATTTAACAAGGCAAGTCAGTTAAGAACAAATTCTTATTTACAATGACGGCCTACACCGGACCCGGACGATGCTGGGCCAATTGTACACAGCCYTATGGGACTCCCAAACACAGCTGGTTGTGATACAGCCCAGGATCAAACCAGGGTCTGTAGTGACGCCTCTAGCACTGAGAAGTGCCTTAGACCGCTGCGACACTAATTTAAATAATGAGGTCGCTGTTGTAATATAAGCACAATGTTACTGCCCACACCTGGATTGTACAACATTTGCCCATTATTCTTTTAAAAATTCTTCAAGCTCTGTAAATTTGGTTGTTGCTCATTACTAGACAAACATTTGCACGTATTGCCATAGATTTTCAAGTAGATATAAGTCAAAACCGTAACTTAAAAACAGGAACATTCACTGTCCTCTTGGTAAGCAATTCCAGTGTAAATTTGGCCTTGTATTTTAGGTTATATAAAGGTGAAGTCATCTCCCAGTGTCTGGTGGAAAGCAGACTGAAGCAGGTTTTCCTCTAGGATTTGTCCTGAAAAACTCCCCAGTACTTAATGATTACAAGCATACCTATGACATGAGTGGTACTCATGAGTGGTACTCGATAATGTGTTGTATTGGATTTGCACCAAACATACTGTAATAGTTTGTATTGAAGAAAAAAAGTGAAGTGTCCATTTTTTTTAAAAAGTATTAGTTTATTGCCTTTGTGCAAACAGGATTCATGTTTGGGAATATTTTTTTCTTCTGTACAGGCTTCCTTCTATTCACGCTGTCATTTAGGTTCGTATTGTAGAGTCACTAAGGTGTTTTAAACCCATCCTCAGTTTTCTCCTATCACAGATATTCAACTTTTGTAACTGTTTTTAAAGTCACCATTGGCCTCATGGTGCAAATACCTCAGTGGTTTCCTTCCTCTCCGGCAACAGAGTTAGGAAGGACGCCTGTATCTTTGTAGTGACTGGGTGTGTTAATACACCTTCCGAAGTGTAATTATTAACTTCACCATATGCTCAAAAGGATATTCATTTTTTCATTTTTAAATGTTTTCATTTTTACATATTCATTTTTACATTTTCATCTACCAATAGGGGCTCTTCTTTGCAAAGCATTGGAAAACCTACCTGCTCCTTGTGGTTGAATCTGTGTTTGAAATGCCCTGCTTGACTGAGGGACCTTACAGATAATTGTACATGTGGGGACAGAGATGAGGTTGTCATTCAAAAATCATGTTAAAGGACTAGACCCTTTTTTTCAGTTTTCACCTAAAATGACATACCCAAATCTAACTGCCTGTAGCTCAGGACTTGAAGCAAGTATATGCATATTATTGATACCATTTGAAAGGAAACACTTTGAAGTTTGTGGAAATGTGAAAGGAATGTAAGAGAATACAACACATTAGATCTGGTAAAAGATAATACAAACAAAAAAACATAAATGTTTTTGTTTGTTTGTTTTGTTCCATAATTTTTGGAATGCAAGAGAAAGGCCATACTACAATATTGCAGTTTGGGCGCAATTTACATTGTGGCCTCTAGATGGAAGCAGTGTGTGTGCAAAATTATAGATTGATCCAGCGAAGCATCGCCATACCGGACAATATTCTGTATCAAGTCTGCCCAAATGTGCCGGATTTGTACATAACTATAGAACATACAAAACATACAAGAACAAAAATGATTTGGTTATACAAAATGTAAGTTTACACACTCCCAGAAATGTACATGATGGATCATTAGCTTATACACTAACTTTCACACCTCTAGATGGCCGGTTGGGGTTTGGTGTTGAGCCAGAAACAACAGTGGGGTTCAAACTGTAGAACCCAGTTCCTACATTTGAATAGATTTTGTCAAACAAAACTATTATCTCTGGGACCCTGAGGATTACAAAAAAAAACAATATTACTGAATGTAAGTATATTATTTATCTTCAGAGGTATCAGATGTATCAAACCAGGTGCGGTGATGCGTTTTTTGTTGTTGTACACTCTCCTCAAACAATAGCATGGTATTCTTTCACTGTAATAGTTACTGTAAATTGAATGGTGCAGTTAGATTAAGAAGAATGTAAGCTTTCTGCCCATGTCAGATATGTCTGTGTCCTGGAAAGTTGGTTGTTACTTACGAACATCATGCTAATCACATTAGCGCACGTTAGCTCAACCATCCCGATATAGGGACACCGATCCCGTAGACGATAAACACTATTATTGCACACAGAGTGAGTCCATGCAACTTACTGTATTATGTGACTTGTTAAGCACATAATTACTCCTAAATGTATTTAGGCTTGTCATAACAAAGGGGTTGAATACTTATTGACTCAAGACATTTCAGCTTTTACATTTTTTATTAATTTGTAAACATTTCGACACATAATTCCACTTTACCATTATGTAGGCCAGTGACAAAACATCTCAATTAAACCATCTATTTATAGCATTCTCAGATTGCATGGCCATCTCCCAAATGGCACCCTATTCCCTATTGTGCACATAGGGCTGTGGTCAAAAGTAGTGTACTATGTAGGGAATATTGACCTCAAGACCAGGGTCAAGTCAATTGGTCATTTTCCAACTGATGCCAGTTCCAGTGCAGCTGTCTAAGGCACTGCATGTCAGTGCCAGAGGTGTCACTACTGTCCCTGGTTTGAATCCAGGCTGTATCACATTTTGCCGTGAGTCCCATAGGGTGGTGCACAATTGGCCCAGCGTCGTCCGGGTTTGGACGGGGGAAAAGCCTTGATTGTAAATAAGAATTTGTTCTTAATCTGACTTGCCTAGTTAAATAGATGTCAAATATGATAAGTCACAGCAGGTCATAGTATTCTGTTTACCAGTAGCTCATATTACTCAACTGTTGTCAAGAGATACTGTCGCTTAGACCATTTTGGGAACAGCAATAGTGCCCATTGCCTCCCATTCCTTGTATGTGCTTTGTAGTGCACTCTCTTGGTTTGGAGTTGGTTTCGAGTTGTTAATGGCTGGCTTTATCTGAGAGCTTCTTGAGTCAGTAAATGCCACTCCAACATTGTCTATTTGCCGTGTTGCCATAACAACAGGCCTGTTGTGAATGTTACCTAGCCATCAAAAAAGTAACTGGCGCACGAATGAACTAACAATAATTTTCAATGCTTTTTTAATACCCCCCTATAAAGTCTAATAACGGTAGATATTTTGTTAGATGTTCTGAAGTCATTTGTTGTAAATATTATGTGCTTCCTGGAAAACCATTAAAGCAACATCATTATTGTACAGCTCCTTTGAACAAATTAATTTCCACGTATGAGTTGAACTCATACAGGAGTTCATGAGCTGAACTCATACAGCACAACCTGAGGCCCTTACAAAAAAAACTAGATTTCTTTATCCACGACATATTCCTCGATGGCTAGATACAAAACTATATTTCTTTATCCACGACATATTCCCCGATGGCTAGATACAAAACTATATTTCTATATCCTCGACATATTCCCCGATGGCTAGATACAAAACTATATTTCTATATCCACGACATATTCCCCGATGGCTAGATACAAATTATACATTAACAAGTCAACATCTTTGTCACTCTATAAAATACTTTAAAATACCAAACTGCACACACACATGTATAGACGTTTTTGTTTCATTTATATATATTTTGTTTTTTACAAACAATGAAAACTCACCATTTCTATAACAGGTCAAATCTCCATCCAAATATCAGCTGTCTGCTCTTTTCCTAGAGCAGGTCATATCTCCATCCAAATATCAGCTGTTTGCTCTTTTCCTGGAGCATTTTACATTTAAGTGTTTTTCTTCTCACTAAATGTCACTGACAGCTTTTGACAAGAAAACTTAAGTTAGCAACCTGTCATCCTGTATTTGTAAACAGCTTACATTTTCCTCTCAGATAGAAAGAGGGAGAAGGAGGTGAATTTTGACAGCAGGGAAGGTTTTTCCTCCACAAACACCAACTCATGCATATACAATAGGCCATTTGTACAAACGGTATGACGCTTGTTTTTGTATCCTTCTTCTGAAAAGCAGTAGATTTATAGTGTGCCAAGGTTATTTCAGCAGTTCAGCTGTTGCATTACATACCCAATAACCTAAACTACTGCACATTTCTGCTAAAGCTCAACTTAGGTCAAAAGCGCAAAGCTAAATCTACGTAGCCTAGATAGTCGGGGGTTGATCAGAGAGGAATACTCACGTTTAAGTGGAGTCAAAGTTCCCTCACTACTTCTGTCTCAGGATGAATTCGTTTTGGTTTGTGGGGCTTGAACTTGGATGATCTTGGTGATAGCCCAGTGATTCATTGGCTACATCAAGCGGTGCATATGTTATATTGCGTTGCATGGGATATTGATTGATGTCTCTGAGTGAGAAGTTTGCTGTCCTATGTTGTAGCAGGGTATCAGCACTAGGCCTAGCTTGAAATGCTGCCTGCATGTGCAATCCTGTAGCTCAGAGGTTGGACCTAAATGCCTATAGTGCACTACTTTCGACTACTTTTGACCATAGGACTCTGGTCCAAAGTAATGCACTATGAAGGGAATAGGATGCCATTGGGTACACAGACAGAGTTTTCTAAGGTTTTATTTGCAGGTTTAAGTCATCAGCAGAATGAAAGCCTCGAGGAGAGCTGCCGAGATCAAGGGCAGGCGTAACAAGACGGACGACCTTTCACCTTTCGTACCCGCTCTGTGACCTCGCTACAGTATTGCTGTCTCCGACCCGGGGCGCAGGACTTCCCCAACAGGATCAGTCTGATGATGCATAGGTGTCTAGTTTGAAAGCCTGCAGAGCTTGTAGTTCAGTACTAGTGTGAATAATGAAACACAATGTGAGTCCCAAATGGGACCATGTCCCCTTTATAGTGCACTCTTTTTGGTCAAAATGAGGAATAGGGTGGTATTTGGGACGGACAACACCAATCCATGCATGGACAAATGCTGTGGTTGACACATTTATTGTTTATAAGGAAGTGTCGTTTATTCAAATGTGATATACAGTACACCTGAAACCATCTAGTTTTGTTTTTTGAATATTTTGTCAATGCTATTCACAATGAGACCATTTATTCTACATTTCAACACACGTAGAGCCATGGATTAGAGTCCAGTTGGACTGGTGCAACGCCCTTTGACCCCAAATACTCAAATAGTTTGTTTGAATGCATGCCGGCCTTTCTTTAAAAGCACTTCCATATGTGTGAGTAGCCACAATATTTCTGTACTGTACAGAATGTGGCAAACCCCCATTTCCAGGTAGGGGTCTGTCAATTCTCACCTTTTGAAATGAGTGAATTCTAGCAGATGGCGAGCCTTTAGGGTCCATAGCACATAATGGACACTGAATTACAGTCCAGAGGGAGATGAGATGCCTGACAACCTCCGAACTTTGGTTCCATCTGGTGAATCCTAAGCAAGGACAGCGAAAAACAAAAACATGCAACATACGCTGGCTAGCCGTTAGGTGACATCTTGCAATGCAAACCTGATCCAGAATTACACAAAATAAATGATTTTAGTGCAAGATATATTGCCTTATCTATTTATTATGCTCTGTTATGTTGGGAGGTAGCGGCTGCACAACCAGAAGCAATCATGCACTTTAAATATGAATTAATCTAATTCATTAAATAATTAATTCTTCACACCTTCTATTACAAATTACCTCGACTAACCTGTACCCCTGCACATGGACTCGGTACCCCCTGTCTATAGCCTCGTTATTGTTATCTAATCTTCTTTGGTTTATTTGATAAATATTTTCTTAACTATTTCTTGAACTGCATTGTTGGTTCAGTAAGCATTTCACGGTAAGGTCTACCTACACCGGTTGTATTCGGTGCATGTGACAAATAGCATTTGATTTGATTTGATTTGATGTGCGGGTGGACAGTCTGTTATTAGTTGTCATGGGTGAGAGATAATGTGGTGAAACATTAGTTGCCCTCCGGTCCTCTGTATAAAAAAAAATTACATTATAGCATTACCGTATTATTCAAAACCAATTCTAGATAGGCCTACACAGTGATATGTTCATTAGTATAACTGCAACCCTATGGCCTAATCCTAACTTTACATCTGCTTGTGTAGATTTCCAATTAACATGAATGCTGTGTGTGAACTGAACGTGTGAACTGACCAGAAGTTTCAACCATATACAGAGATACATACATTTCAGAATGAACATATACTTTATATGCATTGCACTTTGAAGAAAGCTATTGCTACCGTACTAAAATCACAATATTACCAACAACAGCTGCAAATCCCAAATAAAACTGCACCATGTTTTTTTAAGTTTCCTTTCCTTGCTTTGTCTAACAACACTATGGTTAATCTAGTAAAGACGTTTTGTGGGTCAGAGTGCAGTATTTATTTACTTTCATAGCACAAACATTGAGCCCACTTTCAGACACATTACGCATTTACCCATACTGGCAAGCAATAGCTAGCAAGTTTCTCATGCTGGCTTTTCCCGGGCATGTCCACGGTGGATGCCTAGCAATTTACAGTAGCTATTACAGTGAAAGAATACCATGCTATTGTTTGAGGAGAGTGCACGGTTTTGAACATGAAAAGTTATTTATTAACAAATTAGGCACATTTGGGCAATCTTGATACAACATTTTGAACAGAAATGCAATGGTTAATTGGATCAGTCTAAAACTTTCATATACACTGATCCCATCTAGTGGCCAAAATCTAAATTGCATCTGGGCTGGAATAATACATTATGGCCTTTCTCTTGCATTTCAAAGATGATGGTACAAAAAATATATAAAAGAACAGTTGTTTTTTTCTTTGTATGATCTTTTACCAGATCTATTGTGTTATATTCTCCTACATTCCTTTCACATTTCCATAAACTTCAAAGTGTTTCCTTTCAAATGGTACCAATAATATGCATATCCTTGCTTCAGGGCCTGAGCTACAGGCAGTTAGATTTGGGTATGTCATTTTAGTTGAAAATTGAAAAAAAGGGGCTAATCCTGAATTAAGGACAAAAGTCTGACTTACTCAACCTTTAAGCCCAAAATGAATAGGCTTTATTGTGAGAAGACACATGCAAAAAGACTGCTGTGAGTGAGTGAAAGCCTCCTTCACTCATGCTGCCAAACATACCCTCATAAAACGGACTATCCTACCAATCCTTTTCTTCGGCGATGTCATTTACAAAATAGCCTCCAACACTCCACTCAGCAAACTGGATGCAGTCTATCACAGTGTCATCTGTTTTGTCACCAAAGCCCCATATAGTACCCACCACTGCAACCTGTATGCTCTCGTTGGCTAACCCTCACTACATTTTCATCTCTCTGGACAGCTTTAAAAATAAAGTAAAAATATGTTTGATGTCCTCTGTGCCCATATGAATAACCCCTATGATGTGACTGGAATGATGAGATAGATGTTCTTCTTCTCTGTTTTTGTTTTATTATTTCACTGCCATACTGTGTTGGATCTTGACTAGCCATCTTGTCTCAAGAGGACCACAATGGAAATAAGTCCCAGACTTTATTATGTGTTATCCTCCATGATTTTATTCATGTGCATGTATGGCTTTTAAGTTTTATGTGTGCTTGTTTTTTAAAATGGTCGAATTTATCAACTAAGCTAAAAATCGCCAAACCCACTGGCTCCAGGTCATCTATAAGTCTTTGCCAGGTAAAGCCCTGCCTTTTCTCAGCTCACTGGTCACCATAGCAACACACACCCGTAGCACGCACCCCAGCAGGTATATTTCACTGGTCATCACCAAAGCCAACACTTACTTTGGCCGCCTTTCCTTCCAGTTCTCTGCTGCCAACGACTGGAACGAATTACAAAAATCACTGAAGCTGGAGACTTATATCTCCCTCTCTAAATTTAAGCATCAGCTGTCAGAGCAGCTTACCGATCACTGTACCTGTACACAGCCAGCTGTAAATAGCCCATCCAACTACCTCATCCCCATATTGTTATTTACCCTCTTGCTCTTTTGCACCCCAGTATCTCTACTTGCACATCATCATCTGCACATCTATCACTCCAGTGTTAATGCTCAATTTTAATTAATTCGCCTCTGTGGCCTATTTATTGCCTTACCTCCCTACTCTTTTACATTTGCACACACTGTACATAGATTTTTCTATTGTGTTATTGACTGTACATTTGTTTATGTGTAACTCTGTGTTGTTGTTTTTGTCGCTTTGCTTTGCTTTTTCTTGGCCAGGTCACAGTTGCAAATGTGAACTTGTTCTCAACTGGCCTACCTACCTGGTAAAAAAAAAAGTGAATGAAAAAAAAGAAAGAATAAAAAAATATATATTATAATGACGGCCTACCAAAAAGCAAAAGGCCTCCTGCGGGGACGGGGGCCTGGGTATAAAAAATAAAAAATAAGAAAAAGTTAATATCTCTATAAAACAGTGTGATTTGTCATTTTACCTTACATTGACTAGGAATCACAACAAGGTTGCTAACACAATAGGGACTATCTAATTCCTATTGTTGTACATCAAGGGAGTGTTCTTCAAAATATATAGCAAGACAATATGCTGTATCCAATTGCAGCCACTGTTCAATTCTCTCTCTCTTGCTGTGTATAATATAGCCCCCCATTCAAGCCTTTGTAAATCACTATATACTCACAAGCAGTGTTCTTCATGAACACATTGCAGTGCTGTGATTATACAACAGGCATTGGCAGTAGGAAGCTAGAGCCGGCCATGTAAATAAACTGCATAGATATGATTACAAGACACAAACACACTGATCCAATCCAAACCCACTGTTTGGCTAGTGCTACCCGTGGTATTATAGACAGGGCTCGCCCGCCTACTCCCACTGTTTGGCTAGTGCTACCCGTGGTATTATAGACAAGGCTCGCCTACTCCCACTGTTTGGCTAGTGCTACCCGTGGTATATAGACAAGGCTCGCCTACTCCCACTGTTTGCTAGTGCTACCCGTGGTATTATAGACAAGGCTGGCCCGCCTACTCCCACTGTTTTGCTAGTGCTACCCGTGGTATTATAGACAAGGCTCGCCCGCCTACTCCCACTGTTTGGCTAGTGCTACCCGTGGTATTATAGACAAGGCTCGTCCGCCTACTCCCACTGTTTGGCTAGTGCTACCCGTGGTATTATAGACAAGGCTCGCCTCTCCCACTATTTGGCTAGTGCTACCCGTGGTATTATAGACAAGACTCGCCCACCTACTCCCACTGTTGGCTAGTGCTACCCGTGGTATTATAGACAAGGCTCGCCCGCCTACTCCCACTGTTTGGCTAGTGCTACCCGTGGTATTATAGACAAGGCTCGTCCGCCTACTCCCACTGTTTGGCTAGTGCTACCCGTGGTATTATAGACAAGCTCGCCTACTCCCACTATTTGGCTAGTGCTACCCGTGGTATTATAGACAAGACTCGCCCACCTACTCCCACTGTTTGGCTAGTGCTACCCGTGGTATTATAGACAAGGCTCGCCCGCCTACTCCCACTGTTTGGCTAGTGCTACCCGTGGTATTATAGACAAGGCTCGCCTACTCCCACTATTGGCTAGTGCTACCCGTGGTATTATAGACAAGACTCGCCCCACTACTCCCACTGTTTGGCTAGTGCTACCCGTGGTATTATAGACAAGGCTCGCCCGCCTACTCCCACTGTTTTGGCTAGTGCTACCCGTGGTATTATAGACAAGGCTCGCCTACTCCCACTGTTTGGCTAGTGCTACCCGTGGTATTATAAGCAAGGCTCGCCCGCCTACTCCCACTGTTTGGCTAGTGCTACCCGTGGTATTATAGACAAGGCTCGCCCGCCTACTCCCACCGCCACCACCAAAAATAAAGTCTCAACATTATTTGGCAAGACATATTTGTTTGGTAAAATGCATTGGTCTTTCTACGGTGAAAGAGCTGAATGTTTCCACTTATGTGAATATTGTCCCTCTCCCCCCACCCCAAAACGCAATCTCAACATTTATTTGTTAAGACATATTGGTCTTTCTACTGAGTAACAGTTACCATAAGATGGCTCTCCAGAAAAACATCTGTTTCCACTTATGTAATGGCTGTAAGATGTCAGTTCATATTGATGCTGGTGGAGCTGTCACGGGGCATTAATCCAACCCTGTCTGTGGGCCATGCAGTCTGTCAGCTTGTTCAGTAGGCTACATCTGAGGCTAGACGGACGGAGGACAATACAGTTCAAATGGACTTCACGCCTTCACAGCCTTAATACAATGCCTGTTAAAACACACAGATTGTTCTTCACAGCATTAATACAGTGCCTTTAAAACACCTCATATTGTCTTTCACAGCATTCATTTAATACCGTGCCATTAAAACACCTCAGATTGTCCTTCACAGCATTAATTTAATACCGTGCCTTTAAAACACCTCAGATTGTCCTTCACAGCATTAATTTAATACAGTGCCATTAAAACACCTCAGATTGTCCTTCACAGCATTAATTTAATACATTGCCTTTAAAACACCTCAGATTGTCCTTCATTATAAAACACCTCAGATTGTCCTTCATTATAAAACACCTCAGTTTGTCCTTCACAGCATTAATGTAATACCGTGCCTTTAAAACACCTCAGATTGTCCTTCACAGCGTTAATACAGTGCCATTAAAACACCTCAGATTGTCCTATGAGGCTAGTCTTGCGCTATATGAACATTTGACAGTCAAGTTTTATTTGGTTTATTTGTTAAGAGATAGTTTCATAAAAACAGGTACTTGTTGCCAGTTTCAAAACTCTTTCGTATCTTCTCGCTTTCATATTATGGAGGAATGTTACACAACATGTTTAGTTTCTTACAAAACACAAATCATCTATTTTACCTGCATTGCACAAGGGATGCCTCCCAAACGGTGTCCATGGTGAACTACGTTTGACCTGAGCCCTACGACCAGAGCCCTCTGCATCCCTATGGGCCCTGGTCAAAAGTATTGCACTATATAGAGAATATGGTGCAGACGCAGGCAAGGTTCTAAAATATGTTGCAGAACTGTCTGGGACTGTCTAAACTGTCTCTATTCAGATCCTTGTACCTTTGTGGCCATTGTCACACAGAGCTGCCTATACAGACAAGAGTACATCACAAGGCTACATTGAAACTTCAATGATAACTCGAGTAACTTTTTACTACAGCAAGAGACGGATAGAGAAATGTATTTAGAGAGAAGGGAGATGATATGCCCTCTACTGGCTGAGTTATGGGTATGAGCTATGGATATCGACCAACTGTGGATATATACACGACCGTTCAAAAGTTTGGGGTCACTTCGAAATGTCCTTGTTTTTGAAAGAAAAGCAAAAAAAAATTGTCCATTAAAATAACATCAAATTGATCAGAAATACAGTGTAGACATTGTTAATGTTGTACATGTCTATTGTAGCTGGAAACGGCTGTTTTTTAATGGAATATCTCCGTAGGAGTACAGATGCCCATTATCAGCAACCATCACTCCTGTGTTCCGATGGCACGTTGTGTTAGCTAATACAAGTGTATCATTTTAAAAGGATAATTGATCATTAAAAAAACATTTTGAAATTATGTTAACACAGCTGAAAACTGTTGTTCTGATTAAAGAAGCAATATAACTGGCCTTCTTTAAACTAGTTGAGTATCTGGGGCATCAGCATTTGTGGGTTCGATTACAGGCTGAAAATGGCCTAGAAACAAATCACTTTCTTTTGAAACTCGTCAGTCTATTTTTGTTCTGAGAAATGAAGGCTATTCCATGCGAGAACAGTGCAAACTGTCTCTAACCAGAATAGAAAGAGGAGTTTGAGGCCCCGGTGCACAACTGAGCAAGAGGACAAGTACATTAGAGTGTCTAGCTTGAGAAACAGACACCTCACAAGTCCTCAACTGGCAGCTTCATTAAATAGTACCCGCAAAACACCAGTCTCAACGTCAACAGTGAAGAGGTGTCTCCAGGATGCTGGGCTTCTAGGCATCTGTTGACAAAGAGCAGATTTTATCTTATTTTATTTTATTTTATTTGGATCTCTTTTAGTCCTCATTTGGACTAATCTTTAAAGAGTCCTTAAACATTAAAATATAATGTATAATACAAACACATTTTCACATATAACACACTGTTACAAACATACATAATACACTCACATATTGACCCGAAAAATACTCTAAAAAGATATATTGATTCTTCATCTACCATAGTCGAGCACAACTTTCCTATGTATTGTATTTAAATAGTTTTCAAGTATTGTTTAAATTTATACAATGGACGGTTTCTGGTTTGCTCAGTTAAATGATTCCATTTCTTTATTGCTATAAATTGAAATGTTATTTTGCCTATTTCTATTTTCTGCCTGGATAACACATGGACAATATATTCCTAGTATTTACTGAATGCCTGTCTCTTACCATCTGAATACAGTTGTGAATAGAGTTTGGCCGTTTTAAATGGTGTATATTATGAAATAAAATAAGCATGTTTTTTTTCTTCAATTATCTTGTTGATTGATGATCAACCAAGAGCATTGCACATGACTACAACAGAAGAGCCATATATCCACCTTAAATCAATCCTTGCTGCTTTGTTCTGTGCAATCTTCAGCCTCCTAATTTCACTTGCTGAGGAATTTCCCCAGACCACAGAACAGTAGTTCACCTGACTCTCAATTAATGCTTGTGTTATTTGCTTAAGAATCTTTCCCGGTAAATATTTAGCTATCCTTCTGATCATGCATGCAGTTTTAATCTTTTTTTTTAATATAGATTAGTTATTTGAGACGACCAAGATAAGCAGGTGTCTAGCTGCACTCCTAGTAGTTTGGTTTCTGTGTCACGTTCCTAACCTGTTTTTCCTTTTTCTTGTATTTATTTAGTTGGTCAGGGCGTGAGTTGGGGTGGGTTGTCTATGTGTTATTTTCTATGTTGGGTTAATGTGTTGCCTGATATGGTTCTCAATTAGAGGCAGGTGTTTGACGTTTCCTCTGATTGAGAACCATATTAAGGTAGGCTGTTCTCACTGTTTGTTTGTGGGTGATTGTCGCTGTGTCTGTGTTTTGTTGCACCACACGGTATGTCKCGTTCGTTCATTCGTTTTTCCTGTTCGTGCGTTCTTCGTTTTTATGTAGTTCTCATGTTCAGGTCTGTYTAACGTCGTTTGTTGTTTTATAGTTTATTCAAGTGTATTTCGTGTCAGTGTTCATCTGTTCAATTAAATTCATTATGTCTACATACCTCGCTGCGTGTTGGTCCGATCCATGCTCCTCCTCGTCCGAGGAGGAGGAATATGACGAACGTTACATTCTGCCACTTCCTCAATTTGTACTCCCCCCGTACTTAATTGTATCTGATGCTGTGTTGGCCTTTTCCTAGTGGAACAGACCAACATAACTTTGGTTTTCTTGGTGTTTAAAACAAGTTTGTTCTGGCAAACCCACTCCCTGATATTCTCCAAATCTCCTTGTAAAGCTTGCTGTACCTGTTGAGCTGATTGTCTTGCTGTATAAATTGTAGTATAATCTGTAAATATAGTAACTTGAGTTTCAGATAAGGCATAAGGAAGGTCGTTGGTATATATTAAATAAAGAAGTGGCCCAAGGCAGCTGCCCTGCGGTATTCCACAGTTTAACACACGAGGGGAAGAAAATGAACCATTGATATAGGTGGACTGTTTCCTGTCAGTTAGATACGACTGTACCCAATGCAATGCTTCCCCCTTATAACCGTAATGCAATAATTTTGTCAAAAGTATTTAATGATTCACTAAATCAAATGCTGCATTAAAATCTAAAAATAGTATACCCACAAACCTGCCATTATCCATAGCATTGAGCCACTGCTCAGTCATGTCAACCAATGCAGTAATAGTGGAATGGTTTTTGCGATAAGCATGCTGATTGGCTGTAAATCAGATCATTCTTTTTCATGTACTCCCATATTTGTCTACTCGCAATACCCTCCAGATGTGTTATCCACATAGAGCAGATGTGTTATCTATTGACATAGTGCTATTCATCCGTGATATTATCTTGGAAACAATTGAGGGGGTGAATAAAAGAAAACACTAAATATTGACATAATCATTCTGTTACTAAGAGCTGCAGTAGACGGTCTTCCTATAGAAGGAACTGGTCTGTTACTAAAGAGCCTGCGTAGACCGGTCTTCCTAATAGAAGGAACTGGTCTGTTACTAAGAGCTGCCAGTAGACGGTTCTTCCTATAGAAGGAACTGGTCTGTTACTAAAGAGCTGCAGTAGACTGTGTCTTCCTATAGAAGGAACTGGTCTGTTACTAAGAGCTGCAGTAGACTGTCTTCCTATAGAAGGAACTGGTCTGTTACTAAGAGCTGCAGTAGACTTGTCTTCCTATAGAAGGAACTGGTCTGTTACTAAGAGCTGCAGTAGACTGTCTTCCTATAGAAGGAACTGGTCTGTTACTAAGAGCTGCAGTAGACTGTCTTCCTATAGAAGGAACTGGCTTGTTACTTAAGAGCTGCAGTAGACTGTCTCTCCTATAGAAGGAACTGGTCTGTTACTAAGATCTGCAGTAGACTGTGTCTTCCTATAGAGGAACTGGTCTGTTACTAAGAGCTGCAGTAGACTGTGTCTTCCTATAGAAGAACTGGTCTGTTACTAAGAGCTGCAGTAGACTGCTTCTAAGAGGAACTGGTCTGTTTACTAAGAGCTGCAGTAGACTGTCTTCCTATAGAAGGAACTGGTCTGTTACTAAGAGCTGCATAGACTGTCTTCCTATAGAAGGAACTGGTCTGTTACTACAGAGCTGCAGTAGACTGTCTTCCTATAGAAGAACTGTCTGTTACTAAGATCTGCAGTAGGACTGTGTTCTTCCTATAGAAGGAACTGGTCTGTTACTAAAGATCTGCAGTAGACTGTGTCTTCCTATAGAAGGAACTGGTCTGTTTACTAAGATCTGCAGTAGACTGTGTCTTCCTATAGAAGGAACTGGTCTGTTACTAAGAGCTGCAGTAGACTGTCTTCCTATAGAAGGAACTGGTCTGTTACTAAGAGCTGCAGTAGACTGTCCTGCCTATAAATAAACTGGTCTGTTACTAAGATCTGCAGTAGACTGTGTCTTCCTATAGAAGGAACTGGTCTGTTACTAAGATCTGCAGTAGAATGTGTCTTCCTGTAGAAGGAACTGGTCTGTTACTAAGAATCTGCAGTAGACTGTGCTTCCTGTAGAAGGACTGGTCTGTTACTAAGATCTGCAGTAGACTGTGTCTGCCTATAGAAGGAACTGGTCTGTTACTAAGAGCTGCAGTAGACTGTGTCTTCCTATAGAAGGAACTGGTCTGTTACTAAGAGCTGCAGTAGACTGTGTCTTCCTATAGAAGGAACTGGTCTGTTACTAAAGCTGCAGTAGACTGTCTTCCTATAGAAGGAACTGGTCTGTTACTAAGAGCTGCAGTAGACTGTCTGCCTATAGAAGGAACTGGTCTGTTACTAGAGCTGCAGTAGACTGTGTTCTCCTATAGAAGGAACTGGTCTGTTACTAAGATCTGCAGTAGACTGTGTCTGCCTATAGAAGGAACTGGTCTGTTACTAAGAGCTGCAGTAGACTGTGTCTGCCTATAGAAGGAACTGTGTCTGTTACTAAGAGCTGCAGTAGACTGTCTTCCTATAAGAAGGAACTGGTCTGTTACTAAGAGCGCTAGTATAGACTGTCTTCCTATAGAAGAAAACTGGTCTGTTACTAAGAGCTGCAATAGACTGTGTCTGCCTATAGAAGGAACTGGTCTGTTACTCACAGACCAGTTCCTGAGACAGAATTGTGTCGAGTCACCAGATCTGGGGAAGGCTACAAAAACATTTCTGCAGCGTTGAAGGTCCCAAGAAAAACAGTCGCCTCCATCATCCTTAATGGAAAAAGTTTGGAACCACCAAAACCGTTCCTAGAGCTGGCTGCCAGGCCAAATTAAGCAATTGGGTGAGAAGGGTCTTGGTCAGGGAGGTGACCAAGAACCCAATGGTCACTCTGACAGAGCTCTAGAGTTCCTCTGTGGAGATGGGATAATCTTCAAGAAGGACAACCATCTCTGCAGCACTCCACCAATCAGATCTTTATTGGTAGAGTGGCCAGATTGAAGCCACTCCTCAGTAAAAGGCACATATAGCCCTCTTGGAGTTTCCAAAAAGCACCTAAAGACTCTCACAGACCATGAGAAAAAAAGATTCTCTGGTCTGATGAAACCAAGATTGAATTCTTTGGTCTCTGAATGCCAAGTGTCACTCTGGAGGGAAACCTGGCACCATCCATATGTTGAAGCATGGTGGTGGCAAAGATGAACAAAGGATTGTAGAGAGATCCTTGATGAAAACCTGCTCCAGAGCCGTCAGGACCTCAGACTGGGGTGAAGCTTCACCTTCCAACAGACAACGACCCTAAGCACACAGCCGAATCATCACAGGAGTGGCCTGAAAAATAGCTTTGCAGCAACACTCTCCAGAGCTTGAGAGGATCTGTAGAGAAGATTGGGAGAAACTCCCCAAATACAGGTGAGCCAAGCTTATATCGACCCGAGGCTGTAATCGCTGCCAAAGGTGCTTCAACAAAGTACTGAGTAAAAGAGTCTGAATACTTATGTAATGTCATATTTCAGTTTTTAATTTTTAATGAGTCAGCAAAAAATTTGAATTAACCTGTTTTTGCTTATTCATTATGGGCTATTCTGTGTAGATTGATGAGGGGGGGAAAAACCATTTAATCAATTTTAAAATAAGGCTGTAACCTAACCAAAATGTGAAAAAAGTGAAAAGGTCTGAATACTTACAGAAGGTACTGTATATTAAGTTATTGTCCCTAATAAGACTCTCTCTCTCTCTCTCTCTCTCTCTCTCTCTCTCTCTCTCTCTCTCTCTCTCTCTCTCTCTCTCTCTCTCTCTCTCTCTCTCCTCTCTCTCTCTCTCTCTCTCTCTCTCTCTCTCTCTCTCTCTCTCTCTCTCTCTCTCTCTCTCTCTCCTCTTCTCTCCTCTCTTCTTCCTCTCTCTCTCTCCTCTCTCCTCTCTCTCTCTCTCTCTCTCTCATCTTCTCAATGTAAACTATTTAACTTCAGTCCATTTTACAGCTTGACCTTTTCTTGTTGATCATTGACAGACTCATAAGAATGTAGTGCAGCAGCTTGAAACGGGGTGAAAGTTAGAGATTGTGGTGCAGCAGGGTGAAACGGGGTGAAAGTTAGAGAATGTGGTGCAGCAGGTTGAAACGGGGTGAAAGGTAGAGAATGTGGTGCAGCAGGTTGAAACTGGGTGAAAGGTAGAGAATGTGGTGCAGCAGGTTGAAACGGGGTGAAAGTTAAGAGAATGAGGTGCAGCAGGGTGAAACGGGGTGAAAGGTAGAGAATGAGGTGCAGCAGGTTGAAACGGGGTGAAAGTTAAGAGAATGAGGTGCAGCAGGGTGAAACGGGGTGAAAGTTAGAGAATGTCGTGCAGCAGGCTGAAACGGGGTGAAAGTTAGAGAATGCCTCAACAGCACTCTGTCGGGTAGCACCATGGTTTAGCTAGCTTCTGTCCTCCTCTGGGTACATTGACTCATTGCAAAACCTAGGAGGCTCATGGTTCTCACCCCCTTCCGTAGACTTACACAGTATTTATGACAACTTCTGGAGGATGTCCTCCAACCTATCAGAGTTCTTGCAGCATGAACTGACATGTCGTCCACCCAATCAATGGAATTTATTTATTCAAAAATGAAGGAGAAGCAAGAGAGAGAGAGAGAGAGAGAGAGAGATAGAGAGAGACAGTTTTTTTCACTTTCACCTAAAGATGCACTATACAGAAATCGCTCTGCAATTTCCTGGTTGCTAAAATTCTAATTCCTACTCAAACACCCGCCTCAAACAGAGAGGAATGCTATGTTAGCTAACTGGCTATGGCTATCCAACACTGGATCTCTTTCATGTCAAGGTAAGCGTTAAGTTTGATTAATTTATTGCAACCAGGGCCCACCGGTGTAACTGCTAAACTGCTTGCTGTACACTGTACTGCATGATTGTAGAGGGGTTTAGTAACGCGATAGTTCTATGATGTTAGCTAATATGGTGACAACGATGTAGGCTGTGCCGCGCTTAGTGGTTATGGCATGAAGGTTTGCCTTGGATAGTTTTTTGGGGGCTGGTTACAGACCGGTGTTGTGTTGTCCACTGAAGTTCACAAGCGAAGGGAAAATGTGAGAGGAGGATAGCGTGTCAATGCAAGGAATTATACAAAGAGCAAAGTGATCGTGCTGTTTGTATGTGGCTGCTATGAAAGTGAACTGTGTTCATGGGTGTATTCATTCTGACAATTCTGTTGAAAAACGTTTCTTTAACGGAAGCACACGGAACTAAAAAAGTAAAAACATATCTGAATTTGTCCAGTAGAAACTGGTTTGCAACTGTTGGACTAATGATTACACCCTAGATCACCTCGATACAGGCAAGAGTGTGCAATAGAAATCCAAAATGGATGGTGTTAAGCGATAGATGGGAGGGGTTGAATGGAGCTGAACGGTGGGACTAATAACAATATAACCAATGTAAAACATACAGGGTCTGTAAAATGTATATAGGTTCAGAAATGTTGTGAAATAGCACAGTTACAAATAGAAATCAAACTGGATGGACATCAGAAATAGAGGAATGACTAAAAACAAACAAAATATAACTATTGTAAAATAAATTGTCTGTAAAATGTGTATAAGATGTATAAACTGAAGGTAGAAGCCTAAGTGTTATTGTTTGTAAGGCGGGATTGAATGCGTCACTGTCTGTCACCTTGATTACTCAAATTCTTCTCTCAAACCTACGTTGTAAACTTGCATTCCTAGGCTAGGTTGTAGCAACCACGTGATGTCTATAGGAAAATGTGAGTATCATGTAGTAGCCTAAACCTATCGATGTTAACATTGATCTGGGTGAATGGAATAGGAATGACAGTCATCCAATATGCTGTAATAGAAATAAGGCCATGCTCATAAAAAAATCAAAGAATCCTACCTCATCTTAAACGTCACTGACCTTCACTTTAGTGACCAGGGCCCTATGAGGGGAATAGAGCCTCACACTGGAGGTGTCATAATACCCATGAAACCTAGCGGTCAAACAGGGAAATGGTTCCAATCATTTTTCATATAGGGAATTTTAGAAACGCTTAAAATAAGGGCTGTGTTTCGAGTAGACTTACAGTGGCGTGACGTTTTGATAACCGTTTAAATCTCTCTCGGACAAGGTGACTCATATCAATATATTTGGTTATTGTTAACTCTCAGATTCAAAAATGGTAATTAGCATTGAAGTAGACATCATGCAAAAACGACAAATCTCTGCTGCATGTCATCTCTAGCTGACACCTTTGCTAACATGTATTGTGTCAATTTAATATTTGCACAAAACAGTTCACATAATTGTACATTTAAAGAAACGTAGCCAATGTATTAATTACTGCATTCAGCTATCTTTAGATAGTTAATCCAGAGATTCTTACCTTTTTTCCTCGATTCGTCTCGTCCAGATCATCATGGTATTTGTAGTTCTTTATGATAGCCACATTAGCAGCTAATTAGCATGTTATTTTGGGGGGGGTAAATACAAGCAAATATATTGATTAAAGTCACCTTGTCCTAGAGACAGTAAGCCTACACGAAGCACAGACATTATTTAAACATTTTTAAAAACCCCTATGGGAAAAATGTATGGTGGAAAAACGATTGGAACCATTTCCTTGTTTGACTGCTAGGTTTGATGGGTATTATGACTCATACTGTGGTACTCTAGTGGCTGCCATTTGGGATGGAGACTCATTTTAATATCCTACAGAAAGAGCTAGAACCTAGAAAAGGGCAAAGCTAACAGTGGTTATACCCATCCAGTACCAATCAGTAAAGTAGTCATGTCCCCAAAACTGCTGTAAAGACTAATCCATGTGTTTGACATTCGCCATGTTGACTGGCCTTGTTGAAATGTGACACAGGCCTCTCCCCATGCAACCTAATGAGTATGTACCATTTGTTTTGACCTCTCGTGTATGTTATTAATGACAAAACTATTACTTGTCTTTGTTCTCAGACAGTGTTGTTATTCAGTGTTGTTTTTCTGATAGACTTTAATATATTTACTCTAATTCCACTAATTGATGCACTGTCCATGAATAGATCTTCTCTTTATAGAAAAGAACAACAGACAGACAGCATCCCTGTTACTTCCTATTTCATTCCATTAAAACCTGAAAAGACTTCAAAGGCTGTGGACAGCAACAACAACAAAAAAACGACTGAATTAATTAACAAAATGGAGTGAATGTGTTTACAGCCGTCTAGATTTGCAAATGACTATTTATTTGGAGAGAGAAAAAACCGACACTTATCAGAGCAGCACCAGACATCACTGCACACCTCAAAAAGAAGTTGTGTCTGTTGACACAAGGAAAAATAAAATGCATTTCTCGTTCAGAGAAAATTATCCCCCTTCATACGTATTTTCAGTTTACAAAGGCAATCAGCCAGGTTACGGAAGCTCTTGTGCTTAGTTTTTTTTGTTTTTGTTTTTTTGTCTGTCTGCCCGAGTTTACCACCATTTGTTGTTGGTATTGTGTAAGAAGTACTAAGTGAAGAGAGGGGAACTTATTATTGTTATGATGTACCTCTCAATATCAATTCACTATTCAATATGTATGACAGGGCTATCTCTTTAGAAGCTGTTTTTCTTAATGATCTGTCCTGTACTTCACCTCACAGTGCAAACCAGTTGACGTCTAGACACTCAACACACTGTCTATTCTACTCAAGCTCTTCAATAACACCTCAAACAACTCCTCTTAGAAAAAAATGCTCTGCTCTCAAACAATATGCTTTATAATGACAATGAATAAAAAAAAAAAATATTATAAAATGGAAGAAGAGGAGGCCGTTGGTTAGGGAGAGGAGCCACTTTAAATGGTAATTGTTCCACCTTGCTCCTGTATGAAAGCTGTCGCAGTCCAGCAGCAGTGGAATAAATTAAACCCATGCAGGCAGACAACCCCGAAGCATACCTTCTACCCAGCACATCCTCAATATCATATTCAGCCACCGCTCTATCGCTTTTGAAGAGTACTTGTCAAAAGGCTCGTCTTTAAAAAACAATAGACTGGTGTTAGTGCATGATGTTGCTCTGATGACTACTTCCTCATTGTTCTCTAAACATATGGGTTTGATGTCTGAATATATTTGACGAGTGGATCATGAATAAATACCAACCATTTTTATCTGCGAGGAAAATTAGTAAAGGAGTTTGCGTCTTTACATGGAGACGGTCGGCCAATATCCAACCGTATATATATATATATCCAACCGTCTCTAAGTCTGAATACAATGTGTAGATTCACTTCAGAGTCAGATCAAATCAAACTTTATTCGTCGCATGCGCCCGAAAACAATACGTGTAGACCTTACCGTGAAATGCTTACTTACAAGTCCTTCACCAACAGTGCAGTTCAAGAAGAGTTAAGAAAATATGTACTAAATAAACTAAAGTAAAAAACAAAATCTAAAGTGACACAATAAAATAACAATAACGAGGCGATATACAGGGGGTATTTGGATTCATTGTTCAGCAGTCTTATGGCGTATAAGCTGTTAAGGAGCCCTTTGGTCCTAGACTTGGCGCTCCGGTATAGCTTGCCGTGCGGTAGCAGAGAGAACAGTTTATGACTTGGGTGACTAGAGTCTGACAAATTTTTGGGCTTTCGACTGACATCGCCTAGTATAGAGGTCCTGGGTGGCAGGAAGCTTGACCCCAGTGATGTACTGGGCCGTACCCACTACCCTCTGTACCGCCTTGCGGTCAGATGCCGAGCAGTTACAATACCAGGCGGTGATGCAACCGGTCAGGATGCTCTCGATGGTGCTATTGTAGAACCTTTTGAGGATCTGGGAACCCATGCCAAGTCTTTTCAGACTCCTGAGGGGGAAAAGGTGTTGTCGTGCCCTCTTCACCACTGTCTTGATGTGTTTTGACCATGAAAGTTTGTTGGTGATGGGGACATAAAGGAACTTGAAATGCTCTACCTGCTCAATTACAGCCTTGTCGATTTTAATGGGGGCCTGTTCGGCCGGCCTTTTCCTGTAGTCCATGATCAGCTTCTTTGTCTTTCTCACATTGAGGGAKAGGTTGTTGTCCTGGCACCACACTACCAGGTCTCTGACCTCCTCCCTATCGGCTGTCTTATTGTTGTCGGTGATTAACCACTGTTGTGTTGTCAGAAAACGTAATAATGTGTTGGAGTCGTGTTTGGCCACACAGTCGTGGGTGAACATAGAGTACAGGAGGGGACTAAGCACGCACCCCTGAGGGGCACCAGTATTGAGGATCAGCGTAGCAGACGTGTTGTTGCCTACCCATTACCACCTGGGGGGCGGCCCATTAGGAAGTCCAGGATCCAGTTACAGAGGGAGGTGTTTAGTCCCAGGGTCCTTAGGTTAGTGATGAGCTTTATGTGCACTGTGGTGTTAAATGCTGAGCTGTAGTCAATGAACAGCATTCTCACATAAGTAAGAGATAAATACATAACGTAGAAGATGTATGAGGAGGAGATAATAGAACAACGGAACAATACCAAGGAATCTATAGATGAAGGATGTTCAATGAAATGAACATTAAATGAACATTAGGTTCCTCCATTAAGCTACATAACTTGTGACAGAGTGTTTTCAATTGTCCTTTTTTCTTTCTATCCTTGGATATAGTATTCAGAACAAGAAGTGCTGTTCAACGGCATCCATTCTCATTGAGGTAATCGTTGACTCCCTGAGAACGTGAACCTAGACCATTTCAGGCAATACCAAGAAATATGAGGTCGTTTTGAGTTCTGAAGGTAACATCCACACAGTGGCTGTAACTTGCCTAATATCACGCCTTTGGTTTTGGTGCTACGTTCCGGCACTTTCCGGCTTGATATTTCTGGGTTAGAAGAGACTACTAAACCTCTCCGAAACACTTCCGTGTCTCACATGAATTCACATTAGCATGTTCCTGCTGAAATTATCATGTTCACGTTCAGCAAGTGATCTGGTCGTATTATTCTGGTGATGACGAGGCCATTTCCATCTCAGCTTTAAAAACAGAGACAATTCGGGGGGGGGGGGGGGTATTATGGATAGATGGAAATAATCAAATCAAGTTTATTTTATATAGCCTAAAACCCCAAACAGCAAGCTGCGGTCTCTAGAGAGTTGAAAACAGCAGGTCTGGGACAGGTAGCACGTCCGGTGGACAGGTCAGGGTTCCATAGCCGCAGGCAGAACAGTTGAAACTGGACCAGCAGCACGACCAGGTGGTATCATGGATAGATGCTAGTGGAAATAGTGAGTTGAATGCATTCGGTCTGGTTACACATATGTAGTGAATTATAGTTGAATGACCACATTGTGGCTGATATGAATGATAAATCTGACTTCCATTACGTTATGGGATTATGATTAAAAGGGGTTCATAATGTTTTGACAGGGACAGATAGACACCTGGATATGTCATCCAATCCAATCTAGACTTTACAAATTAACCATGCAGTTGCCTCGGCCCTAAAGAGTCAAAATCAACAACACAAAATGTTGCAATCCAAGAAATCCGTTAATCTGACTTTGAAAATATTTTTTTCTTTTCTCATGGTAGCTAGTCCTCGATTCCCAGCTCACATGTTGGCTTACAAAACACCTTAGAAAACATAGCTGTTTGTGGATGGTAGGCATGGGGGAATGAGAAATGTCATAAATCAACATTTACCACCAGGCTGCAAGCCATTGGCTGATGGTTCACTGCTGCATTCTCCTATGATTCTCAAATGGAACACAGCAACGTGTGGAATAACAGCCAGGTGATTGGCACCTCGTCGGCTCGGCTCTCTGTCTGCAGCCGCTGCTTTGATTGCATAGCATGTCAATAGGACTTAATGGTTTTTCTTTACAGCCTACATGGACTGGGCTTGTGTCCCAAATGGAACCCTATTCGTTATGAAACGCACTACTTGTGACAAGGGAGCACAGGATGTACTATGTGCCCAGGGCCCGTAGTGTGTACTATGTGGCCAGGGCCCGTAGTGGTGTACTATGTGGCCAGGGCCCGTAGTGGTGTACTATGTGGCCAGGGCCCGTAGTGGTGTATTATGTGACCAGGGCCCATAGTGGTGTACTATGTGGCCAGGGCCCTAGGTGTGTACTATGTGCCCAGGGCCCGTAGTGGTATACTATGTGGCCAGGGCCCGTAGTGGTGTACTATGTGCCCAGGGCCCGTAGTGGTGTACTATGTGGCCAGGGCCCATAGTGTGTACTATGTGGCCAGGGCCCGTAGTGGTGTACTATGTGGCCAGGGCCCGTAGTAGGTGTACATGTGGCCAGGGCCCGTAGTGGTGTACTATGTGGCCAGGGCCGCGTAGGGTGTATTATGTGCCCAGGGCCCGTAGTGGTGGTACTATGTGACCAGGGCCGTAGTGGTGTCTATGTGCCCAGGGCCCGTAGTGGTGTACTATGTGACCAGGGCCCATAGGGATGTATTATGTGACCAGGGCCCATAGTGGTGTACTATGTAGGGAATAGGTTGCTATTTTGGGACGCACACAGAGAATAGATGGGTTTTCATCTATTTTTCTATGCCTGAAAATTACACGTGACTATTGTATACCCGATGAGTGATATTAAAGGTATGTTTCTCACTTCAAGCCTATGGTGAACCCAACGTGCAAAGTAAATTAAAAAATGGCCCCTTAGGGCCACCATATAATCCCCCCGCCGTTCCCCCTCCCTTCAAAAGAACATGCTTACAGTATTTGTGACACACATGCCATCATGTCGTCATTGTTCCAGGACATTATAATTTACCACCAACGCTGGTCAGAGTGATTAACAACATGCTGGTGATAAATGTGTACTTCAGGCCTTCTAGCTAGCTAGGGGAAGGCTTTGATTTCCAGTCTGTGGTTTTGTCACAAATGACACCCTATTCCCTTAGTGCACCCCTTTTAACCAGAGCCCTATGTAGGGAATAGGGTGTACTTTAGGAGAGTGTCTATTCGGTGAAGGGTAGTCATTTGGTCCCCTTTCAATAACCACATTAAGGATATTACTGGAATAAATACACCTCGCTGCACTCTAGTCTCGATGAAGGAGTTGATGAGAACGGGTGAACTGAACAGTAGATTGGGTTCAAATTGAGTTTCAATTTATTCCTATTCAGCGCAGAGTTGAGTTAAATTTGAGTTTCAAATCATTCCTATTCAGCGCAGAGTTGAGTTAAATTTGAGTTTCAAATCATTCCTATTCAGCGCAGAGTTGAGTTAAATTTGAGTTTCAATTTATTCACTGGATGTGACGGACATGGCTCTAATAGGAGCATTCATGTGTTATGCTCAAGGTCATTGGAGGAGAGGAGTTTTCATTGAAAAGTAAATCATCCTACCTGATAATGTTCAGCTAATTAGCAGTATGAGAGTGATGTGAAGGTCCAGTATGAGAGTGATGTGAAGGTCCAGGATGAGAGTGATGTGAAGGTCCAGGATGAGAGTGATGTGAAGAAGGTCCAGGATGAGAGTGGTGTGAAGAAGGTCCAGGATGAGAGTGGTGTGAAGAAGGTCCAGGATGAGAGTGGTGTGAAGGTCCAGGATGAGAGTGATGTGAAGGTCCAGGATGAGAGTGATGTGAAGGACCTTCTTCACATCACTCTCATCCCGGACCTTCACATCACTCTCATCCTGGACCTTCACATCACTCTCATCCTGGACCTTCTTCACATCACTCTTCATCCTGGACCTTCACATCACTCTCATCCTGGACCTTCTTCACATCACTCTCATCCTGGACCTTCTTCACATCATCTCATCCTGGACCTTCCACACCACTCTCATCCTGGACCTTCACACCACTCTCATCCTGGACCTTCACATCACTCTCACCTGGACCTTCACATCACTCTCATCCTGGACCTTCACACCACTCTCATCCTGGACCCTTCTACATCAACTCTCATCCTGGACCTTCTTCACATCACTCTCATCCTGGACCTTCACATCCCTCTCATCCTGGACCTTCACACCACTCTCATCCTGGACCTTCCACACACTCTCATCCTGGACCTTCACACAACTCTCATCCTGGATCTTCACATCACTCTCATCCTGGACCTTCACATCACTCTCATCCATGGACCTCTTCACATCACTCTCATCCTGGACCTTCACATCACTCTCATCCTGGACCTTCACATCACTCTCATCCTGGACCTTCTTCACATCACTCTCATCCTGGACCTTCACATCACTCTCATCCTGGACCTTCACATCACTCTCATCCTGGACCTTCACATTCACTCTCATCCTGGACCTTCACATCACTCTCATCCTGGACCCTTCACATACTCTCATCCTGGACCTTCACATCACTCTCATCCTGGATCTCCACATCACTCTTTCAATCCTGGACCTCTTCACATCACTCTCATCCTGGACCTTCACATCACTCTCATCCTGGACCTTCACATCACTCTCATCCTGGACTCTTCACATCACTCTCATCCTGGACCTTCTTACATCACTCTCATCCTGGACCTTCTTTC
>NW_019942572.1:571904-592447 GCF_002910315.2 Salvelinus sp. IW2-2015 | reverse complement strand
GTCTGAGGCACTGCATCTTCAGTGCGCTAGGGTCTCCCGAGTGGTGCAGCGATCTGAGGCAGCTGCATCTCAAGTGTAAGGCCTCCTGAGTCGAACAGGGGTCCTAAGGCCTGCACATGCTCAGTGCTAGAGGTTTCCTCCCGGGAAGTGGTACAGCGAGTCTAGAGGCCCTGCACTCATGCAAGGTCCTGAGCTAAGGGTCAAGCCTGCAATCCTTCATGCGTAGGTCTCGAGTGACGGCCTACCCCTCGTCCTAAGGTCCTCACAAGACCCCTTCAAATTCCAAAGCTGTATCACAACTAGTCGTGATTGGGAGTCCCATAGGGCGCCATGCAACAATTGGGCCCAGTGGTCCATCGCGGGTTTGGCTTGGTTGTAGGCCGCATTTAAATAAAGAACATTGTTCCTAACTAACTTGCCTAGTTAAATAAAGGTTACATAAAAATAATAAAAATGCCAAAGATTTCTATTTGAATCTTTCTCCTCCCCTAACCTCAACACTTCACCTGATCTGTCTTCCTTCCCCTAACCCACATTATTTTTAATATTATTATATTATTAGTTTTACAATATTATTTATTATTATTATTATTATTGGTGTATATTATCACTATCAATATTACCAGTATTACTATTATTATTGTTAGTAGTAGAGATTATTAGGTTAATATATTATTACTAGAGAGAGCTGTCTGCACAACTAGGTACGCATGCGCCCAAATGGCAAAACCTTGTTTTCCCTATTTTTGTTAGGGCCGCATCACTTTTGACCAGGACCCCACAGCGCATGGGAAATAGGTTGCCCCCTCTTTTCTTCTGCCTCATTTCCTGGAACCTTCACATCACTCTCATCCTGACCTTCACATCACTCTCATTCCTGGACCTTCTTCACATCCACTTCTCATTCCTGGACCTTCACATCACTCTCATCCTGGACCTTCACACCACTCTCATCCTGGACCTTCACACCACTCTCATCCTGGACCTTCACATCACTCTCATCCTGGACCTTCACATCACTCTCATCCTGGACCTTCACATCACTCTCATCCTGGACCTTCACATCACTCTCAATCCTGGACCTTCTTCACATCACTCTCATCCTGGACCTTCACATCACTCTCATCTGGACCTTCTTCACACCACTCTCATCCTGGACCTCACATCACTCTCATCCTGGACCTTCACATCACTCTCATCCTGCGACCTTCTTCACATCACTCTCATCCTGGACCTTCACATCCACTCTCATCCTGGACCTTCACATCACTCTCATCCTGGACCTTTCACACCACTCTCATCCTGGACCCTTCACATCACTCTCATCCTGGACCTCTTCACATCACTCTCATCCTGGACCTTCTTCACATCACTCTCATCCTGGACCTTCACATCACCGCTGCACCACTCAGGAGACCTCTAGCACTGAGATGCAGGGCCTTAGACCGCTGTACCACTCAGGAGACCTCTAGCACTGAGATGCAGGGCCTCAGATCGCTGCACCACTCGGGAGGCTCAAGATGACAGATCAATAGAAGTGCTGAGGTTAGGGAAGGTTCTTGTTAGGTATTTCTTGTTGGGTATTTCCTCTCAATGGAAATGATATTGCTTTAGATTATCCATATGTTCTCTGCTGTGTAAATGTAGGCATACATCTATTCCCAATATATTTAGAGTTGATGTTACTGTACCTGCTTTTGTTTTAATAAGAGCCTGAATTGGGAGTCTTTTTTTTTTTTACATTGAGGTGAAATTAACTCCAGCAGAAAGGAAGGGATAGCAGGAGGATTCTGACATCTTACTCTAGAGAAATCACCTCATGTTTCTGCTCTATTTTCTTTCTATGTTGTTGTGGATCCTCCTATGACAGTGTGTTGACAAGGAGACTGCACTCAACGCGCCAAAACAAGAACTTTACCGACACAAACAATAACGCAAACCTCCAACATAACGTATACCTACCTCTGTGATGAAAAAAAAAAAAAGGGAGTTACTGTCAGCTGGAAAAGCCTTTTTGCCGTTAACGTTAACCACAATGGTACTATTCACGGCTGTAGAAATGACAGCGAAGTCAACATCAAAAACTAGACACATACCTCTGATTTAGTGTTTATGTTTTCCGGTGATACCACTGTATGGTTTCCTGTTCCAACACACTGATATAGATAAATGATCCATCAATCTTTCTCTGGAAGCTTTAACCTTTTCAGGACAACCCCTGGACAGACAACGAGTGGACATATCACTGAGTATGAACAGGACAACCCCTGGACAGATACAGTGGACCTTTCACTGAGTATGAACAGGACAACCCCTGGACAGATACAGTGGACCTTTCACTGAGTATGAACAGGACAACCCCTGGACAGACAAACAGTGGACATATCACTGAGTATGAACAGGACAACCCCTGGACAGACAAACAGTGACATATCACTGAGTATGAACAGGACAAACCCCTGACCAGATACAGTGGCACCATATCACTGAGTATGAACAGGACAAAACCCTGGACAGACAAAAGTGGACATATCACTGAGTATGAACACGGAAACAACCCCTGACAGACAGATCAGTGGACATATCACTGAGTATGAAACAGGACAAACCCCTGGACCAGACATACAGTGGGACATACTCACTGAGGTATGAACAGGAACAACCCCTGGACAGACAAACAGTGGACATTCACTGAGTATGAAACAGGAAACAACCTGAAGACAATACAGTGGGCATACACTGAGTATGAACAGGACAACCCTGAGACAGACAACAGTGGACAATCACTGAGTATGAACAGGAACAACCCCTGAGACAGATAACAGTGGACATATCACTGAGTATGAAAGGACAACCCCTGGACAGACAAACAGTGGACCTTTCCCTGAGTATGAACAGGACAACCCCTGGAGAACAAACAGTGGACATATCATGAGTATGAACAGGACAACCCTGGACAGACAAACAGTGGACATATCACTGAGTATGAACAGGACAACCCCTGAGACAGACAAACAGTGGACTTTCCCTGAGTATGAAACAGGACAACCCCTGGACAGACAAACAGTGGACCTTTCCCTGAGTATGAACAGGACAACCCCTGGACAGACAAACAGTGGACATTTCACTGAGTATGAACAGGACAACCCCTGGACAGACAAACAGTGGACCATATCACTGAGTATGAACAAGACAACCCCTGGCCAGACAAAACAGTGGACCTTTCCCTGAGTATGAACAGGACAACCCCTGGACAGACAAACAGTGGACCTTTCACTGAGTATGAACAGGACAACCCCCTGGACAGACAAAACAGTGGACCTTTCCCTGAGTATGAACAGGACAACCCCTGGACAGACAAACAGTGGACCTTTCCCTGACGTATGGAACAGGACAACCCCTGGACAGACAAACAGTGGACATATCACTGAGTATGAACAGGACAACCCCTGAGACAGATACAGTGGACATATCACTGAGTATGAACAGGACAACCCCTGGACAGATACAGTGGACATATCACTGAGTATGAACCATACAGAATTCATCATTCAAGGAAGGTTTTAGTGAAACGAATTTCTTGCCCCTGAGGAGATGCTGTACCGCTTCAAAAAGGAAAACCTTTAAAGTGAATCTGAAGTAGTCTACCCCTCATATTAACCATGGTACCACACATAATGTAGCTACACTCTTAGAAACAAAGGGTGCTATCTAGAACCGTAAAGGGTTGTTCAGCTGTTCCCAGAGGAGAACCATTTGAAGAACACTTTTTGGTTCTACCTGGAACCAAAGGGGGGTTCTACCTGGAACCAAAAAGGGGTTCTACCTGGAACCAAAAAGGGGTTCTACCTGGAACCAAAAAAGGGTTCTACCTGGATCCAAAAAGGGGTTCTACCTGGAACCAAAAAAGGGCTTCTACCTGGAACCAAAAAGGGGTTCTACCTGGAACCAAAAATAGTTCTACCTGGAACCAAAAACGGTTCTCCTGTGGGAACAGCCGAACAACCCTTTTGGAGCCTTTTTTCTAAATGTACATCATATACTACCACTGTAATAGCCTGCCGTCTCATACACAGTACAGGATTGATCTACTCAGCTATGCGTCTGAGAGGTATGCGTGTGTGGCCACACATTTTAGATTATACATTTAAGCAGCCCTGAATTGCTTGCCAATATTTTGGCTGCAAGTCACTGCCATTTTACTGTATGTCGTTGTTTCTGGTTTGAGAATGTAAGTCAGGGTAAATTGAAAGCCTCCTTACAGTAGATGGATTTACTTCAGGACACAAGGGAATAACCCAGCAGTAGACCGTTGCTTATCTTTTACCATCCCCTCTGTGGCGATGTGGTATTAAAGATTATACAGTGTCTTAGATCACTCATGTACTGAGATGATGACACCAGCGTTGGCATCTTGCTTCCTGCCTGCCAGTTAACAGTTGAAAGATGGACTCTGTTGATGCCATTGTATCCACTTACTATCTGCCTGACCGCTGAGCCAATAACAATAATGTATGGCTAAGGGAAACAGGAACTAATCATTAATGACTGCAAGATATATTGCATAAGCTCTGGCACATTGTTTATTTGCCCCCGTCTCTCCTCCATGGAAATTCATTGAAGGTACAGATTGCTCAGAGAGCATAGAAGCACTTCAATGTTCATTTGATTCTTGTTTTCCATAATAATTGGGGGCAATGGGTCAGTGTGATAAATGCTGGTTACATGTATAGAACGTAACCAGTCTAACACACGGCTTGTAGCTAGTTTGCTGTCCTTTGTGAAGGCCTCTTTGAATCATAGACTGACCGTACAATAACCTTACTAGAGTATACTATAGGTACTATGGTTCAACAGCTACTGTTCATCCAGGTGGACACATTGATCTATAGGCCCACTATGTATTGCAGCATAAGTCACAGTATTTTCCATGCATTTCTCTTCCCAGAACAGATCTATAGGTTAAATCTCACTCCATCAAACTATGTCATCTCCTTTCTATAAAAGTGTACTACCTTCTCCATTTTATATAAATCTTCAGTCGCCTAAATCTAAGATATATGGACATTTCAGACATTTAGTTAGCGGCAATGAATTTTAAGGGAAGAACAGGTTTAACGCCCCCCTGGTAAATATGCATTTACTTGTTAGTTCTCTGTAGACGGTTATAGACATCTAGCTATACACAACAATATAATCGCTGTTCTTGGCCAAAATCAAAATGTGCGTCTGAGGTGGACTACTACTTGTCCTCTGGAGTAGCACCCTCTGTCATTATAATGATCAGGGCTGATTGCTGATTGTTCTGGTGTTTGCTGGTCCATTCAGCCAAATTTCTGAATCCTAAATGGTACCTTATTCCCTACATAGCTCACTACTTTTGACCAAATCCATATGGGCCCCGGAAAAAAATAAAATAGAGCACTATATAGTGAATCGGGTGCCGTTTAGGATACAGGATGTGTGTTTTGGGCTGGATTGTGTTGATGCTGACACCCCCAGATCACCGTCCGTCCATCCTCAAGGCCATCTCACATAATGAAGGAGATGCAATCAGTACCGTCACCATGACAACACAGAGCCAACAACAATGACAAGGGGCACAAAATATTGAAGAATAACAGCTTGGCACCATTACTGTTGCTTCTGCTTGTATTGATAGAAAATCAGAGTTATACAGTAGTACTCATTTTATTATGCTCTCAGACGTTAGAAAGAAAGAATAGCTGCAGAGTAGTTTGCCTTTTATTATGCTCTCAGACTTTAAAAAGGAAGAATAGTTCCAGAGTAGTATGCCTTTTCCACAAATGTTTGCTGGTCAGGACTTGGAAAATGAAAGGTGGATGGAATAATAAAAAGATTGGCCCATAAATGCAGAATTATTGGTAATTCTTTTGTTGTTGATAGAAATCCCAGCTACAGAGCAGAGCAGGAGGTATGACTTTTAGCAAATATTTATGTGGTCGGACTGAGAACGTACAAGGAGAACAGCTTGGCTGGATGATAGACTACTGAATGTACATTCAATTAACTCTATACATTGCCCCTGGAGGTGTTCATGTCGAGGAGAAAATATACATGTCTCTTCAATCCAGCAACGTGTATTTAATGAACACTAACAAAAAGAGTGAAACGAGTGTTTGACACAGGATGTCCAGGATGACTCCTTTCTCTATGTACTTTGTCCTTGCTTTTGTTCCTTTGTTATTTGTTTTGGGTTTTCTAATCTCAGTCAATAATATTCTTTTGTTGTCTGAAATTGTGTGTAAACCCCCCGCCCCCCCAAAAAACAACAGACCTTGTCCTTTGTTGAAAGTGCCTGTCTGTGACTTTTCTGTTCTCGACTCCCAGATAAAGTAATCATTAGATGTTGTTTCTGCCTGCGATTACTCTCAGTTACAAATGGGTCAAATACGAGAGAACAGGAGAGTGAGAGAGATGGACTAGGGTAGATGGATTGCAGGAGTTGAATAGTATGGGTCCCTGAAATGCTGATAAATAATTACTCAGCTCAGGGACTGGCCATTGTGTGACGATGAACCTTGGTGAAAGCATCACATGAAAATTAGCCTGGAGTAGATATGAATTACATTTTCCTCCTTTTCTCAGACGTCTTTTTAAAGGAACCCCATTGGTTAC
Organism: Salvelinus sp. IW2-2015; assembly: GCF_002910315.2. Lineage (NCBI taxonomy): Eukaryota > Metazoa > Chordata > Actinopteri > Salmoniformes > Salmonidae > Salvelinus > Salvelinus sp. IW2-2015. The sequence goes on along the minus strand of NW_019942572.1, from coordinate 585,808 downwards.
CAGGGACACTGTACTGCTGTTGAAAAGTAGAAAAGACAGTGAAAAAAAACTATGCAGTCTTCTCTCTGAGAGCTGGGCCGGTGACATCCTTAACTAACTGTGTCAAATGAAATCGAATTGTACTGGTCACATACACATGGTTAGCAGATGTGAATGCGAGTGTCACGAAATGCTTGTGCTTCTAGTTCCCGACAGTGGAGTAATATCTAACAAGTAATCTAACAATTCCCCCAACAACTACCTAATACACACAAATCTAAAGGGGTGAATGAGAATATGTACAAGTACGTATAAGTACTGTATATGATGAGCGATGGTCGAGTGACATAGGCAAGGTGCAGTAGATGGTTTAAAACACAGTATATACATGTGATTTGAGTAATGCAAGATATGTAAACATTATTAAAGTGACATTATTTAAAGTGGCATAAACATTCATTCATAACATTCATAACATTATTTTAGATATTTTACCATAGTTTCTCAATTACTACTATACTTCTTGACTTTAACATACACTATAATGGCTATGGATTTCACTGAATAGCTATGTATTTGATCAGAATTTCATTGGGGTTGCAGTCAGAGGCTTTGACAATCATGTTGTCCAACCTGACCTGCTGGATTATAATGAGAGGCAAACCTCCTACACAGTCATGTCGACCTCCCTGATACATCAGCCAAGCCCTGCATCGTTCCAATTCCTACAGTGCTTTTCATTGCCTCAAAATTTCATATTTACTCTCTCTCGCCCACTGCTCATGCCCTTGTCGCTGGTGACAATGACAGCACGTGTCACCCTTTATTGCCTTCCCCCGAGATTAGACTCTTCCTTATCTTCTTATAAAAAATTAAAGAAACACTAAATAAAATTGGGTTGGCTGCAAATAACTGGGGTAATTTAATCTCCATAGTAACCAACTCTGAAGACTCTGGAAACTGGTTGGCTAGATATACACCGCTGAATGGGATATGATATAATGGTTTCCATACAGGCGGCTGCTGTGACTGTTTTGAACATGGTATTTCAGTGATTACCTTGCATGTTTTCATGCCATGGGAAACATGGGATACGCCTGTCTGTCTTTTAATAAGTTTGTAATTCCATAAATACAGTACCAGTCAAAAGTTTGGACACACCTACTTTTCTTAAATGTTTGATATTTTCTACATTGTACAATAATAGTGAAGACATCACAACTATGAAATAACACATATGGAATCATATAGTAACCAAAGAAGTGTTAAACAAATCAAAATATATTTTAGAAACTTCAAAGTAGCCACCCTTTGCCTTGATGACAGCATCGCACGCTCTTGGCATTCTCTCAACCAGCTTTACCTGGAATGCTTTTCCAACCGTCTTGAAGGAGTTCCCACGTATGCTGAGCACTTGTTGGCTGATTTCCTTCACTCTGCGGTCCAACTCATCCCAAACCATCTCAATTGGGTTGAGGTCAGGGGATTGTGGAGACCAGGTCATCTCATGAAGCACTCCATCACTCTCCTCCTTGGTCAAATAGCCCTTACACAGCCTGGAGGTGTGTTGGGTCATTGTCCTGTTGAAAAACAAATGTTATTCCCACTAAGCGCAAACCAGATGGGATGGTGTATCGCTGCAGAATGCTGTGGTAGCCATGCTGGTTAAGTGTGCCTTGAATTCTAAATAAATCACAGTGTCACCAGCAATGCACAAGCCTCATAGATCCTTCTCCCTCATGCTTCATGGTGGGAACCACACATGCAGAGATCATCTGTTCACCTACTCTGTGTCTCACAAAGACATGGCGGTTGGAACCAAAAATCTCAAATTTGGACTCATCAGACCAAAGAACAGATTTCCACCGGTCTAATGTCCATTGCTCGTGTTTCTTGGCCCAAAAAAAGTATCTTCTTATTATTGGTGTCCTTTAGTATTGGTTTCTTTGCAGAAATTTGACCACGAAGGCCTGATTCACTCAGTTTCCTTTGAACAGTTGATGTTGAGATGTGTCTTCTACTTGAACTCCATGAAACGTTTATTTGGGCTGCAATTTCTGAGGCTGGTAACTCTAATTAACTTATCCTCTGCAGCAGAGGTAACTCTGGGTCTTCCTTTTCTGTGGCGGTCCTCATGAGAGCCTGTTTCATCATAGCGCTTGATGGTTTTTGCGACTGCACTTGAAGATACTTTAGAAGTTCTTGAAATGTTCCGAATTGACTGACCTTCATGTCATAATGTAATGATGGACTGTCATTTCTCTTTCCTTATTTGAGCTGTTCTTGCCATAATATGGACTTGGTCTTTTACCGAATAGGGCAATCTTCTGTATAGACCACCCCTACCTTGTCACAACACAACTGATTGGCTCAAACGCATTAAGAAGGAAATAAATTCCACAAATGAACTTATAACAAGGCAAACCTGTTAATTGAAATGCATTCCAGGTGACTACCTCATGAAATTGGTTGAGAGAGTGCCAACAGTGTGCAAAGCTGTCGTCAAGGCAAAGTGTGGCTACTTTGAAGATTTTTTCAAAATTGTTTTGGTTACTACATGATTCCATATGTGTTATTTCATAGTTTTGATGTCTTCACTATTATTCTACAGTGTTGAAAATCATTTTTTTTAAATAAAGAAAAACACTGGAATGAGTAGGCGTGTCCAAACCTTTGACTGGTACTGTACATCATGAAATCATGTGCATCCCATCTCTGCAACTATCAATCACTCATGAGATGGGTCTTGTGGGCTGAAATATGAATGTTGAGAGAGTGCTGAGGAAATGAAACACATCCACGGAGCTTGTAATATGTGGCTCTTTTTTCTCTGATTCTGGTGTCAAATGAAATATGGTCTTCTTACACAAAATGATGCTTGTGACTAGGTCTGTAGTGAAAAATGTCATCTGTCCCTGTTGTCTAGCGCCTATGGGGTTAATAAACAGTCATATTATTATTAACGGCCATCCATTTGCCTATCCTGATGTACAGTTGGAGTGGGTGTTGAGGCAATGGAAGGTGATAAAGTCTTGGTAATTACAAACTACATTCTCTCTCTCTCTTTCACGCACTTCTCTCTCTCTCTCTTTATCTCACTCTCTCTTTTTCTCTACCACACACACACACACACACACCACACAGACAGAGAGAGAGAGAGATTGAGCAAAGATGTGTCTTGTGCAAATGTTTTTGTCCAAATATATATGCAGAAAAGCTAATTCATGCTTTTGTCACTCCTACATTAGACTACTGCAATGCTCTACTCTCCAGCTACCCAGATAAAGCACTAAATAAACTTCAGTTAGTTCTAAACATGGCTGCTAGAATCTTGACTAGAACCAAAAAATGTGATCATATTACTCTAGTGCTAGCCTCTCTACACTGGCTTCCTGTTAACTAGGGCTGATTTCAAGGTTTTAATGCTAACCTACAAAGTATTACATGGACTTACTCCTACCTATCTCTCCGATTTGGACCTGCCGTACATACCTTCACGTACGCCACGGTCACAAGACGCAGGCCTCCTTATTGTCCCTAGAATTTCTAAGCAAACAGCTGGAGGCAGGGCTTTCTCCTAGACCTCCATTATTATGGAATGGTCTGCCTATCCATGTGAGAGACACAGATTCGTTCTCGACCTTTAAGTCTTTACTGAAGACTCATCTCTTCAGTAGGTCCTATGATTGAGTGTAGTCTGGCCGAGGGGTGCGAAGGTGAACGGCAAGGCACTGGAGTGATGAACCACCCTTGCTGTCTCTGCCTGGCCGGCTCCCCTCTCTCCACTGGGATTCTCTGCCTCTGACCCTATTACAGGGGCTGAGTCACTGGCTTACTAGTGCTCTTCCATTCCATCCCTAGGAGGGGTGCGTCACGTCGTACCAGGCGTTTTTCACTATACTCGACATGAGTGGGTTGAGTCACTGATTTGATCTTCCTGTCCGGTTCTGCACTCCCTCTGCATCATGCGGTGGAGGAGCTCTTTCGTGTCTTGTCTCAAGGTAGTAAGTTGGCGGTCTGTTGATATCCCTTTAGCGGTGCTTTAGGCTATGCTTTGGCAAAGTTGGTGGGGTTATATCCTGCCTGGTTGGCACTGTTCGGGGGTGTCGTCAGACAGGGCCACAGTTTCCCCCCCCCCCCATCTCAGCCTCCAGTATCTATGCTGCAATAGTCTATGTGCCCGGGTGGGCTAGGGTTAGTCTGCCCTAGGACCATGCCTCAGGACTACCTGGCCTAATATCAAATCAAATCAAATCCAATCTAATTTTATTTGTCACATACACATGGTTAGCATATGTTAATGCGAGTGTAGCGAAATGCTTGTGCTTTTAGTTCCGACAATGCAGTAATAACCAACGAGTAATCTAACCTAACAATTTCACAACAGCTACCTTATACACACAAGTGTAAAGGGATGAAGAATATGTACATAAAGATATATGAATGAGTGATGGTACAGAACGGCATAGGCAAGATGCAGTAGATAGTATCGAGTACAGTATATACATATGAGATGAGTAATGCAGGGTATGTAAACATTATATTAATTGGCATTGTTTAAAGTGGCTAGTGATACATGTATTACATAAAGATGGCAAGATGCAGTAGGTGGTATAGAGTACAGTATATACATATGAGATGCGTAATGTAGGTTATGTAAAGATTATATTAAGTGGCATTGTTTAAAGTGGCTAGTGATACATTTTTTACATGTATGGCAGCAGCCACTCAATGTTAGTGGTGGCTGTTTAACAGTCTGATGGCCTTGAGATAGAAGCTGTTTTTCAGGCTCTCGGTCCCTGCTTTGATGCACCTGTACTGACCTTGCCTTCTGGATGATAGCGGGGTGAACAGGCAGTGGCTCGGGTGGTTGTTGTCCTTGATGATCTTTATGGCCTTCCTGTGACATCGGGTGGTGTAGGTGTCCTGGAGGGCAGGTAGTTTGCCCCCGGTGATGCAATGTGCAGACCTCACTACCCTCTGGAGAGCCTTGCGGTTGTGGACGGAGCAGTTGCCGTACCAGGCGGTGATACAGCCCGACAGGATGCTCTCGATTGTGCATCTGTAAAAGTTTGTGAGTGTTGCGCCTTCTTCACCACGCTGTCTGTGTGGCTGGACCAACTCAGTTTGTCTGTGATGTGTACGCCGAGGAACTTAAAACTTTCTACCCTCTCCACTACTGTCCCGTTGATGTGGATAGGGAGGTGCTCCCTCTGCTGTTTCCTGAAGTCCACRATCATCTCCTTTGTTTTGTTGACGTTGAGTGTGAGGTTATTTTCCTGACACCACACTCCGAGGGCCCTCACCTCCTCCCTGTAGGCCGTCTCGTCGTTGTTGGTAATCAAGCCTACCACTGTAGTGTCGTCTGCAAACTTGATGATTGAGTTGGAGGCGTGCATGGCCACGCAGTCGTGGGTGAACAGGGAGTGCAGGAGAGGGCTGAGAACGCACCCTTGTGGGGCCCCAGTGTTGAGGATCAGCGGGGTGGAGATGTTGTTACCTACCCTCACCACCTGGGGGTGGCCCGTCAGGAAGTCCATTACCCAGTTGCACAGTGCGGGGTCGAGACCAGGGTCTCGAGCTTGATGACGAGTTTGGAGGGTACTATGGTGTTAAATGCTGAGCTGTAGTCGATGAACAGCATTCTCACATAGGTAGTCCTCTGTCCAGATGGGTTAGGGCAGTGTGCAGTATGGTTGCGATTGCGTCGTCTGTGGACCTATTGGGGCGGTAAGCAAATTGGAGTGGGTCTAGGGTGTCAGGTAGGGTGGAGGTGATATGGTCCTTGACTAGTCTCTCAAAGTACTTCATGATGACGGAAGTGAGTGCTACGGGGCGCTAGTCGTTTAGCTCAGTTACCTTAGCTTTCTTGGGAACAGGAACAATGGTGGCCCTCTTTAAGCATGTGGGAACACCAAACTGGGATAAGGATTGATTGAATATGTCCGTAAACACAACAGCCACCTGGTCTGCGCATGCTCTGAGGATGCGGCTGGGGATGCCGTCTGGGCCTGCAGCCTTGCGAGGGTTAACACGTTTAAATGTTTTACTCACGTCGGGTGCAGTGAAGGAGAGTCCGCAGAGCGAGCAAAGAAGTTGTTTGGTCTGTCTGGGAGCAAGATATCCTGGTCCGCGACGGGGCTGGTTTTCTTTTTGTAATCCGTGATTGACTGTAGACCCTGCCACATACCTCTTGTGTCTGAGCCGTTGAATTGTGACTCTACTTTGTCTCTATACTGACGCTTAGCTTGTTTGATTGCCTTGCGGAGGGAATAGCTACACTGTTTGTATTCGGTCATGTTTCCAGTCACCTTGCCCTCGGTAAAAGCAGTGGTTCCCGCTTTCAGTTTCGTGCGAATGCTGCCATCAATCCACGGTTTCTGGTTGGGGAATGTTTTAATAGTTGCTGTGGGTACAACATCGCCAATGCACTTGCTAATGAACTCGCTCACCGAATCAGCGTATTCGTCAATGTTGTTGTTTGACGCAATGCGGAAAATATCCCAATCCTGGCTATCCCCGTCCCCAGTCCACCCGGTCGTGCTGCTGATCCAGTTTCTGCTGTTCTGCCTGCGGCTATGGAACCCTGACCTGTTTACCCTCTCTCTTTCTCCCTCTCTGCTGCACCTGCTGTCTCGACCTCAGAATGCTCGGCTATGAAAAGCCAACTGACATTTACTCCTGAGGTGCTGACCCTCTACAACCACTGTGATTATTATTTGACCCTGCTGGTCATCTATGAACATTTCAACATCTTGAAAAATGATCTGGCCTTAATGGCCATGAACTCTTATAATCTCCACCCGGCACAGCCAGAAGAGGACTGGCCACCCCTCAGATCCTGGTTCCTCTCTAAGTTTCTTCCTAGGTTCTGGCCTTTTTAGGGAGCTTCTACATTTACATTGCTTACTGTTTGGGGTTTGAGGCTGGGTTTCTGTATCAGCACTTTGTGACATCTGCTGATGTAAAAGGGGCTTTGTAAATACATTTGATTTGATTTGGATTTTAATTCATAAATTGGCTCTGATTGCTTACTGGTAACAATACCTCTGCGTCCGGATAGGAAAAGTTATGGTGTTTGAGGATTAATATGTCCTGGATGATATGCAATTATCCATGTAATTAGCATTAATGGGTTTGTACATGCTCACATAATGAGTTGAATAATACTTGATGTGCATGTCTTAATTGTGAACCTGTTCCAGATTTAACCAGGTATGGTGGTAAACATCCTCGTATTCGCTTGGGAAAGGTTTATGATTATCAGACTCAAAAGTATCTTTGTTGAATAAGACCTGAAGACCAATGCAATTTATGCCAAATTAACACTCACTTCTTTGGTACTGTAGGTGTGTAAAGTAAGATTCGGTTGAATAAGATTCAGTCGAGTAAGATTTGGTTACGTACAGATGTAGGATCTTAATATGAGAGAGTTTGCAGGAAAATAATGCTGCAGCAAGAGAAAATGTGAATTATTATGTTAATTTTAATGAATATAACTTTTTTGTAGGGGTTAGATACATTTTTTGTTAGGGCAAATCAACCTTGAATATACAACAGGTTTACTSTGCAGTAAAATTCCCAGCAACAAAAGAGTGATCAAATTAAGTCCTTACATTTGTAGGATTCCGGGATTGACACGGCTGAGGTAAATCAGCCACAGAGGTTGCTATAGGGAAAGGAAGGTCAAAGCGAAGGGACGTAGTATGTAAGCGTTCGATTGGCTAGTGGATGTGATGAGGTAGCAATACTATATTGACGTTGGCAAAAGCAGTGGAATCACCTTGCTTAAGACCTTTGTATCCGCTGGTGGTCTAGAACTATGCCTCACACACTGCAGGTCCAGGAAGAGGGATGTATTGTGTTATGATCTCAGCCCTTAGGGTGAATTTTGTCATATTTTCAAGAGGAGTCATTTAGACTGATGTTGTACAGTAAGTTATCATGGTTTTATCTTTAAAGTCTGCAGCGATAGATGATAACAAAGGTATAGTGCTGGATTGAAGACATAGGCTATGACATTAAAACAGAACACTGTTGGAAAATGCACAGTTGCATGCCTGCAGTATGATAACCACATCACCGGTATTTTCAAACACCAGATCTTAACAGCATGTTACCTGCTGCCCACACATTTCTATTCAAAATAACTTTCCTTTAAGAGAGAAGAGAAACCATCACAGATAATATTTTTTGATCCACGTACGGTATCTATCAACCCAATGTGTAATTAGTTTTTGAAGCTCCACAAGGGGTACTGTTATTTCCCTCAATACAAAATGCAGTTAAACAGCATCAGACGTTAGAGGTACCAGTTTCCCTCTAGGCTGATGAAGCAGCATCAGACGTTACAGGTACCAGTTTCCCTCTAGGCTGATGAAGCAGCATCAGACGTTAGAGGTACCAGTTCCCCTCTAGGCTGACGAAGCAGCATCAGACGTTAGAGATACCAGTTCCTCTCTAGGCTGACGAAGCAGCATCAGACGTTAGAGGTACCAGTTTCCCTCTAGGCTGACGATGCAGGCATCAGATATTAGAGTACCAGTTCCCCTCAAGGCTGACGAAGCAGCATCAGATATTAGAGGTACCAGTTCCCCTCTAGGCTGACGAAGCAGCATCAGACGTTAAGGAACCAGTTTCCCTCTAGACTGACGAAGCAGCATCAGATGTTAGAGGTACCAGTTCCTTAGGCTGACGAAGCAGCATCAGATATTAGAGTACCAGTTTCTCTAGGCTGGACGAAGCAGCATCAGACGTTAGAGGTACCAGTTTCCCTCTAGGCTGACGAAGCAGCATCAGACGTTAGAGGTACCAGTTTCCTCTAGGATGACGAAGCAGCATCAGATATTAGAGTACCAGTTTCCTCTAGGCTGACAAAGCAGCATCAGACGTTAGAGGTACAGTTCCCCTCTAGGCTGACGAAGCAGCATCAGACGTTAGAGGTACAGTTCACCTCTTAGGCTGACGAAGCAGCATCAGACGTTAGAGGTACCAGTTTCCCTCTAGGCTGACGAAGCAGCATCAGACGTTAGAGGTCCAGTTCCCTTAGGCTGACGAAGCAGATCAGACGTTAGAGGTACCAGTTCCCCTCTAGGCTGACGAAAGTAGTCTGAAGCTGTAGTCAACGTCAGTCAAGGCCCCAAAATGACACCCTATTCCCTACATAGTGCACTACTTTACCCTATTAAAAATAGTGCACTGTGAAGGAATAGGGTGCCATTTGGGACGTAGCCCTGGTCCCCGTGGAGTGGAAACTAATACAGACTCCATCCCTTTTGAGCTGTTTAATGTGAAATATACATCAGACATAGCAGCACTCCTTGGCTATTGACACAGCAGCAATGACAGCTCTCACTGTGACTTCACCTAGGAAAGCACTGCCGCACCAAAATCCTGTCCTCGTTATTATGTCACTACAGACAAGTTCATCTGCCTTTGTACTGATCACTTATGTGTTGAGGGGATGTGTTCAGTGTTCTTGCACACTGTGTCTAGGCTTTGCGTGTGTGTGTGTGGTGTGTGTGTGTGTGTGTGTGTGTGTGTGTGTGTGTGTGTGTGTGTGTGTGTGTGTGTGTGTGTGTGTGTGTGTGTGTGTGTGTGTGTGTGGTGTGTGTGTGTGGTTGTGTGTGTGTGTGTGTGTGTGCGTGCGCATTTTTGCACGTCTTGAGTAATATTTTGTATGTTTTTCTTTCCTTCAAAAAGAAAGTACCTTGTAAAAGACAAAGACAAGAGAAAAGGCTGCTAGTAAATGATTGACTCAAGAATGTAAGGACTATTGTGCTTGCTCAGTGAGTTACATTTTTTTGTCCTAAATGAGTTAGTGACCTCTGAAAGGTGACACATTTACTGCTCAGGAGATGTATTACTCAGACTCAGAGGCTGGGAGTGAGCCGGCCAATATTGAGAGGTTTAGGGCTCCATTCAATCTGTATCGCGCAGCGTTGCGTACTGTATGAGAACGATAGAAATATGAAGTTACTTTCCTACTGAGCCGACATTTATTGTACAACGTTTGCAGTGAATGCAGTCTCAGCTAACGCAGAAAATTACCTTTAAATTTCAATCACTCTTTAATGCTGAACTTCCGCGAAATGATTGAATAGAGCCCTAATTTCCAGATCTGATCTGCCAGGGTCCATGCCCAAGGGGTCTCCATGCCCAAGGGGGTCTCCATGCCCAGGGGGTATCATTCCCAAGGGGCCACCATGCCCAAGGGGTCTCCATCCAAGGGGTCTCATGCCCAAGGGGTCTCCATGCCCAAGGGGACTCCATGCCCAAGGGGACTCCATGCCCAGGGACTCCATCCCCAGGGGGGCACCATGCCCAAGGGGACTCTTCCAAGGGGCCACCATGCCAAGGGGACTCCATTCCAAGGGGGCCACCATGCCCAAGGGGGACTCCATTCAAGGGGACTCATTCAAGGGGACTCCATGCCAACGGGGACCATGCCGGGGGACTACATTCCCAAGGGGGATACATTCCAAGGGGACTACATTCCCAAGGGGGGGCACCATGCCACAGGGGGACTCCATTCCAGGGGGGACTCCATTCCCAAGGGGGACTCCATGCCCAACGGGGACCCTGCCAGAGGGGGACTACATGTCCAAGGGGGACTACATTCCCAAGGGGATACATTCCCAGGGGGACTCATGCCAAGGGGACTCCATTCCCAGGGGACTCATTCCCAGGGGACTCCATGCCCAAGGGGGACTCCATGCCAAGGGGGACTCCATTCTTAAGGGGGACTCCATGCCCAAGGGGACTCCATGCCAAGGGGGATCCATGCCAAGGGGCTCCATGCCAAGGGGACTCCATGCCCAAGGGGGTCTCCATCGCAAGGGGTTCCTGGCCCAGGCCGCCCTTGCCCAAGGGGTCTCCTGGCCAAGGGGCCACCTTGCCCAAGGGGATCCATTTCCAAGGGGACTCCATGCCCAAGGGAGTCTCCATGCCCAAGGGGGTCTCCATGCCCAAGGGGGTTCCATGCCCAAGGGGCCTCCATGTATCTCCTGGAAATGTGTAAGAATCTACACATTTATCACCAGTTCTTGGTCATTAATAAGCGGGGATAAGTTGTTATATTCAATACATTAGTACATACAGTGCCTTTTACATTACAGCTTTTCTAAAATGAAAAAATAAATAAAAATTCTCAGCAATCTACACACAATACCCCATAATGACAAAGTGAAAACAGGTTTTTAGAAATTTTAGCAAAGGTATATAAAAAACAACATGATTCCATATTACATAAGTATTCAGCACTTTCGCTATGACTCAAAATTGAGCTCAGGTGCATCCTGTTTCATTGATCATCCTTGAGATGTTTCAATGATTTGGAAAGGCACACACATGTTATACATTGGTCCAAGATTTTTTTTAGGGTCTTGCACAGATCTGGGTGGTACAAAACATTTCTACGGCATTGAAGGTCCACAGAACACATTGGCTTTCCATCATTCTTAATGGAAGAAGTTTGGAACCACCAAGACTCTTTGGACAAGTCTCTGAATGTCTAGAGTGCCCAGCCAGAGCCTGGACTTGAACCTGATTGAACATCTCTGAAAGACCTGTTTATAGCTGTGCAGCGACACTCCCCATCCAACCTGACAGAGCTTGAGAGGATCTGCAGAGAAGAATGGGAGAAACTCCCCAAATACAGTTGTGCCAAGCTTGAAGCATCATACTCAAGAAGACTCAAGGCTGTAATCACTGCCAAAGGCACTTCAACAAAGTACTGAGTAAAGGGTCTGAATACTTATGTAAATGTGATATTTCAGTTTCTAAAAAGCCTATCATTATGGGGCATTGTGATGTCATTATGGAGCACTGTGATGTCATTATGGGGCATTGTGATGTCATTATGGAGCATTGTGATGTCATTATGGGGCATTGTGATGTCTTTATGGGGCATTGTGTAGATTGATGAGGGAAAAAAGCAAATAATTCAATTTCAGGATTAGCCTACGTAACAAAAAGTGGAAAAAGTCAAGAGGTCTGAATACTTTCAGAATGCACTGTAGCTCCTCATTTAAAGAATTAAAACATGTTATATTGTAGTTTTAATGGAACATTAACCCTCTAAGAACGATGTCCGCAACTCCGCAGAAGTCTAATTAGCAAAATATATATATTTTTTAAGTTAATAACAAAAAAAATTGTCAGTTTAAGCTAGAGATATCTGTTTTTTTTGCATTGGATGCGTCTCAATCCACCATACCCGCCTCTGTAACACTTCCGCATCTGCGGTGAAAAACACTCTAGAGCGTGTTTGTCAGACCATGAGACATCATGAAAATTGGTAATCTCACAAAATTGTCTGTCGCGTCCGACTTGGCCTACGAACTATTAAGACCCCTCTATGGAAAGATGAKACACTCACAAACACGATGGTGTTCTCTGTTTTGCTCTACAATCCCCACAACGTCTTGGGACGCGTCTGAAGTTGGGACAGCCGACCTGCCAACTTCTCTCTGTAGCGTCCGATAGCAAAATGATCCTTTGGATGACATTCTTAAATAAGAAAATCCATATAGCTAAGTAGAACCCCTCCTCCAGCTTAGACAGGGCGTAGACTCTTTAATAAAATAACTTCAGTGTTGTGAAAGTCATCGTTTAAAATTTGAGCTGGCTAGGGAATTTAATTAAACAGAGCATGCTCAACTTGTATTGTCAGGGTCTCACAGCCATAGACACAGACTAAGGACTAAGGACCATTCAATTATTGCTAGCATTCTTACTTATGCAAATATGCTAAATTATTTCAATGTGACAGCTTGAAGCAGAGGCCTAAAGGACTTGATGTGATGTCATAGCAAGGACCTCTCCTCTTTTCCTCTTTGTGTGTCAGAACTATCAGACTCTGTGGGCTCCTGTTTGCTGTGGTGCATACTGTTTTACATTCTAATTACAGGAGTTGACAGGTTTTATTGCTGGGGCTCAATGGTGAGGCCTCTTTCTCTTCCTGGACTCATTTCACATGTGATGTCAGCTCGAGCATAATGAGATAAGATAGTTGGAGTGCCTTGCTTTTTCCCTCCCAGCTTTCTCCCTCCCTGCTATCTACGTCCCTGATTTCTCCCTCCCTGCTATCTCCCTCCCTGCTTTCTCCCTCCTTGCTTTCTCCCTCCCTGCTTTCTCCCTCCCTGTGCCTGTAAAAGTTAACCTGTTAATGTAATATAACTGAAGGTGACCTGTAAATAATGTTTAACTCTGAGTATTATTATGTTTAACCTGAAGGTGACCTGTAAATGTTAACCTGTTAGATGTTTAACTGAAGGTACCACTGTAAATGTTAACCTGTTTATATGTTATAAACTGAAGGTGACCTGTAATGTTTAACTTGTTAATGTGTAACTGAAAGTGACCTGTAAATGTTAACCTGCTGCCTAGATGTGACTGAAGGTGACCTGTAAATGTTACATGTTATAGAAGATGTTTAACTGAAAGTGACCTGTAAATGTTAACCTGTTAGATGTTAATAACTAGAAGTGATGAAAGGCAGTAAATCTCATTTGAATCATCCACAGCAGAAGAAAAAACAGCAGTAGAACATGTCATTCCACTGGTATTCCATTGTTTCCCTGTGTTTACCTACAGCAGACAATGAATTCCCAGTAGATTAATTAAATAAGAACAGTCTCTGTTGTTGGTTTCTGAGATTGGCTTTACTGTTCTAAAATATTTTATGAACACCCTAAACATTAATAATAAAAAAATATAATTGTCACAATGGCACATTTGCATCCTCTGATCTACTCAAGCATTACATCAATCTGGTCATTTATACTAAAACATAGTAAACATCAACACATCACACTAATCAACATTTTAGGATTCTTGTTAGCAAATTTTATCTGCAAGGTAAATGAGTATCGTTATGAGCTATAGACTGTATTTGCATTTGGGGGAAGGCAGGAGGGAGAAAA
>NW_019942572.1:562608-571879 GCF_002910315.2 Salvelinus sp. IW2-2015 | reverse complement strand
GAGACTAGAGTAGATCATCATATGTGTATGGATTGAGTACATACAGTTGTGGAGTAGTGTGTTGTAAGAAACCATCTGTTAGGAGATCGAGTGTAACCATATGCAAGTGGAGACGTAAGTCCTTAGTAACAAACATTGTGTGAGACCTGAGCAACTAATCATTGTGGTGATCTGTTACCTCACAGCACACATATGTGAGATCGTGAGATAATCGACTTAGTGGAGATACTGAGTAAGCAACATTGTGGCAGATACTGACGATTAACTAGTAGAAGATGTGAGCTTGTTTAAGGTATACATGCTGAGAGACTGAGTAACACATTATGTGGCGCATGCTGATTAACTTGTGATTGTGAGAGAACATCTTGAGTCAACAATCATTTCTGTGGTGATCTCAGATAACAAGCATTTGTGGAGAGAAGTGAGTACCAGAACATTGTTGGCGACTAGGAACAACATTTGGGAGATGAGTAACTCTTAGGTGTGAGGTACTGTAGTAACAACAATTGTGAGTAGCATCCTGAGTCCGCCAATTGTGGCGACTTAAGACAAACACATTGTAGGAGATGGAATCCAACTGCCAACTACTTTGCTCGGAGCACTTGTACGTATACCACCATTGCTTGGAGGAACTGGAGTAAAACATCATTGTGGAGATCTGAGTAACAATCATTGTGTAGACTGAGTCATAACTCAGATTGTGGAGACTGATGATAACATTTATTTGTGGAGTACTGAGTACAATTTGGAGATGTGTACCAATTGTGGGGAGATTGAAGTTGTAACAAATAGTGGAGGACTGAGAAACAGACATTAGTTGGATTACTGGATAAAACATAATTCTTAGAGACAACCTGTCAGGTTCACATATCATTGTTGGAGACTGAGTAACACATTGTTGGAGACTGAAGTACAACTATGGAGACTCGAGTAAAAATCAATAGTGGGAGCTGTGTAAGCACATAGTGAGACTGCGGTAACAACATGGTGGAGAGTGAGTAGACAGATCATTGTGGGGAGACTGAGTAACATCATTGTGGAGACTGGTAACACTCGAATGTAACCTGTGTGGCGACTGAGTAACAACTATGTGGATGACTAGAGTCAAAAACATAGTGGAGACTGAGTAACAACATTTGGAGACTAAGAATAACAACATTGTGGAGACTGTGTAACATCACCTTGTGGTGGCACTGAGTATAACAACATAGTGACGACTGAGTACACAATATACTGAGAAACAGTGGGACTGAGTAACATACATAGTGGAATGCCTGATAACATCATTGGGAGACGAGTAACATCATTGTGGAGATGATACCATTGTGGAGACTGAGTAACACATTTGTAGAGACTGGTCGAGACATCATCGGTGGAGAACTGGTACACTGTGAGGACATCAACATTGTGGGACTGAACACATGAGTGAGAACATCGATGTGGACTGAGAACATGGAGACGTGAGTAACATCACATGTTGGAGACTGAGTAACATCTCATTGGGAGACTGAGTAACTATTGCGCATATGTGGGAGCTGAGTGAAAACAATAATATGATGGAAGATGATAACTTTACCATTTGTGGAGACTGAAGTATACTATGACACTAGTGAGGCGACTAGACTATCAGAACGAACATAGTGTGAGAGATATGGAGTAAACTAACGTAGTGAGAGACTTGTGAGGAACAACATAGTGGAGGACTGGATTCCAGTTTAGTCTAAGCATGCTGAGGAAGGACTGTGTAAATCCACAAATGGCGTTGAGGATGCAGTTAGACATAGGTGGAACTGAGTACAACATTGTGGGACTGAGTAAAAATCCTATTAGTGGGAGACTGTGAGTAACAACTTGTGGAGACTGACGTAGCACAGTAGTGGCTAGTGTGTGAGTCAAAACAATCTATCAGTGGAGATATGATGTGACACAACATTAGTGGAGACGTGAGTGAACAAACATTGTCAGGAGCTGAGAGTGAACACCATTGTGGAGACGAGTGACAAGCAAGACATAGTGAGAGAGATCTCGAGCAAGCAACCATTGTGGAGACGCGTAACAGTCATTGTGGCGACTGGCCAGTCAAAATACATAGGGTTGGAAGAAATGTAGTAACAACATAGGTCGAGAGTGAGTACAGTCATATGCTGTAGCCCTTGAGTTTTAACAAAGTGTAGTAATGCTGTGCAGTAACAAATCTTGTAGGAGACACTTCGGTAATAATCAATATTGTGGAGAATGAGATAGACAACATGTGGAGACTGGTAACACATGTGGAGGATTTGGTTGATATCTAACGATTGTGGGAGCTGGTAAACACATTAGTGAGAATGAGTAACGATCATTGTGGAGATGAGGTAAAACATTGTGGAGACATGAGTAAACATTGTGGAGACTGGAAAGCATCAGTGGTGGAGACTGAGTAAAACAACATAAGTGGAGACTTAGTAAACAACATAGTCGGAGGATTGAGTAACAACATATGTGGAACTGAGTAACATCATTGTGGAGCTGAGGAACACATATGGAGAACTGAGTAAAACATATATGTGGAGACCTGAGAGTTTACAACATTGCTGGAGCTTGGAGTAAAAACATTTGAGACTGAGTGAAAAAATACATAGTTGGAGACTGTGTGAGTAACAACATTGTGAGGGAGCGACAGGTTATAACACATTTGTGGACGATCTGAGTAACAAATAGTGTGAGACTTGAATAAATCATGTGGAAGACTGAGTAAAACATTGTGGAGATCTGAGTACAACATTGTGGGACTGGTAACATCAGTATGGAGCGATAACAACATTGTGGAGACTAGAGTAACATACATTGTGGGAATGATGTAACATAACATTTGGAGACTGGTAACAAACATTGTGAGAAGACAGAAGTAACCAGTTTTGTCTATTATCCTTCATCCACATTTCATGTATCAACTCTCATTACTACACCTTAATTATCAAGAATTAATTCGATAAAATGTGGTTGGTGTCTCACATCTCTCCCCTTAGCAGCTCCTTACGTCACTGTTAATATACATTCAAATATCATTAACAAACTGGGTTGGTGTTACTTTTGGGCCCATTACAGCTTGATGCTCATGAGAAGGCAGACATCCTTCGGTGGCTTGCGGTCTGGCTTGGCTTGACAAACGGCGATAGGAAAAGCTGGCAGAGATACTTGACGGGTCAGACACTGACTTCTTGGCTATGCAGTGTCTTCCTGAGAGTGTGATATGTAGACATCTGCGGTCCTCATCGCCTTTAGCCAGATCGTCTTTGGGCACAGACCTGCCCAGGGCATTATGGCACATGATCGCCCAATCGCGCGCTTGGGCTCCTGGCCAGGGTAACTCTGCTGGTGCTGGAAGCCCAAGGAGGGCAGGTAAGCAGTACCCGTGTTGGAAGAGCACTGGAACTGGGTGGGCACACCACGGTTCGAGCTGGCTCCAGGACAGCCTTCCTCGAGTGTCCATTCAACTTCCGAGAGGCGCCACTTCCCGCCCTAAGAGCCTATGGATAGGCTCAACCATCAACATGGATGCAGCACCAAAGACCATTAAAGCGAAAAGAGAATTAAATAAAGACAAGAGAAGAGAAAATCATGACTAGCTCCCAGTAAACCATTTAAGCAATGCCCATTTACGTTGTCCAAAGGATTGAGACAAGGTTATGTAAGTGCTGGGACCTTTTTTGTTTTAATATAGAGAGGGTGGTCAAAGAAAAACAAAAAAAACAATCTGTCTAAGTTAAGCTTAGACATAAAGATGATATGTTTAAACATACTGAGGATGACACTGAATACAATAGTATATCCTAGTTAGAATTGTTTAAAATGGAAGGGATTGCAACTAGTAAATGTTTAGCACTGACTGTGTATAGATGTTATAACTGAAGGTGACCTGTAATGATTAACCTGTTAGAAATGTATTAACATGAAGTGACGCATCCGAAAATGTTCATATTTAAGTTAAACTATAATAGATTATTACTTTGAAATTGATCCCTGTACAAATGTTACCCTGATTTATAGCATGTTTAACATGTGAACCGAGGACTCAATAATTGTTTATCGGGCTCCGATCTATAATGTTTAAATGCAGGTGACACCCTCGTACAATGCTCTACGCTATGTATAGAATGCTGATAAACTGAAGCGTGAACCTGTAAATGTAAACACTGCTATAGATGTGAACATGAAAGGTGACCGTAAATTGTTACTGAGTGAAAGATGTTAATAACTGGAAAGTGAACGTGGTTAAATATGTAAATAACGGTATAAGAATGTTAATACTGAAGAGGATAGAAAGCAGTAAAATTCGTGATTGATAAATACCACAGAGAGAAATAAACAGCAGGATTGATTAAACATGAATCCATATCACAACCATGGTAATTCCATTGTTATCCCTCGATGTTTAACTTACAAGCAGAGCATGCAATTCCCAGTATAGATTAATTTAAATAAGAACTCAGTCTCTGTTGTGTGGTTTTCTGAGTATTTGGCTTATCTGTTTCTAAATATTTATATGATCACCCTATACACATTTAGTATAACTAAAAAAATTTTGCACCGATGCACACTTTGCATCTCTGATTCGTGCTATCTACTCAAAGCCATTACATCAATTTTGCGTCATTTATGATAACTAAAACATGTAAAATCACACTCATATCACACTTAATTCAACATTCTTAGGATATCTTTTTAGCAAAATTTTAATCTGCAAGGTACACATGATAGTTATGAGCTATTAACGTATTTGCCATTCCGGGGAGGGGAAAAGCAGGGAGGGAGAAAGAAGGAAGGGAGAAAGCAAGGAGGGAGATAGCAGGGAGGTGAGATAGCAGGGACGAGGAGGAAAGCCGGGAGGGAGATAGCAGGGAGGAGATAGCGGAGGAGAATTCAGGGAGGGAGAAGCAGGGAGGGAGATTCAGGGAGCGTTGCGGGAGGAGGTTCATGGGGGGGAAAAGGGAGGGAGAAAGAGGCGGGAGGGCAAATAGAGGAGGGAGATAGCAAGGGAGGGAGAAACAGGGAGGAGATAGCACGAGGGTGAGAAAGCAGGGAGGGGTGGAGACCTAGTTCGGATGAGTATTAGCGAGAGGAGAGGAAAGTAAATTTCAGGGGAGGAGAAAGCCTAGGGAGTGGTATTGATAGCAGGAGGATGAGGATTGAAACTCAGCGGACAGAGGATCTTCAGTTAAACATCTAACAGGTTAACATTTACAGGTCACCTTCAGTTAAACATCTAACAGGTTAACATTTACAGGTCACCTTCAGTTAAACATACAATTTTATTCTACTAACTTAGCAGTTGTTTTTTGTTTTTCTTGACCCCTCTCTAACTAAACAAAAAAGTCCCAGCACTACAATATCCTTGTCTCAATCCTTTTACTAACAGTAAATGGCATGCTGAAATGGTTTAACTGAGCTATCATTATTTTCTTCTCTTTGTCTTATTTTATTCTCTTTCGCTTAATGTCTTTGTGCTGCAGCCATGGTGGAGGTGAACCTGACCAAGGCTCTGGCGGAAGCCTCGGAGACGTGCACCCAGGAATGTCTGATCCTGGGACACTCAGACAGCTGCTGGATGCCCCCCGTCCTGGTGACCCAGTTCCAGTCTCCTTCCAACACGGGTACCCTGCCTACCCTGCCCTCCTTTGGCTTCCAGCACCAGCAGAGTTACCCCTGGGCCAGGGGAGCCAAGGCGGATGGGCGTCAGTGCCATACCCTGGGCAGGTCTGTGCCCAAAGACGATCTGGCTAAAGGGATGAACCGGCCGCAGTTCTACAACACTCTGGAAAGACACTGCAGTAGCAAGAGTAAGGTGTCTGACCCCGTCAAGGTCATCCCTCTGGCCAGCTTTTCCTCGCCTTTGTCAAGCCAGCAGACCCCAGCCACCGAAGGATCGTCTGCCTTCTTACATGAGCATCAGCTGTAAGGGGCCAAAGTAACACCAACCAGTTTGTCTAATGTATATTGATGTATATTTAACATCAACTGTAAGGGGCTGTAAGGGGACAGAGTAACACCAACCACTTTATCGAATGTATCTTGATATTTTGTGTGTATGTGTGTGAACATGAAATGTGGATGAAGGGATAACGACAAAACTGTTACTCTGTCTCCACAATGTTGTTACTCAGTCTCCACAATGTTGTTACTCAGTCTCCACAATGTTGTTACTCAGTCTCCACAATGTTGTTACTCAGTCTCCACTATGATGTTACTCAGTCTCCACAATGTTGTTACTCAGTCTCCACAATGTTGTTACTCAGTCTCCACTATGATGTTACTCAGTCTCCACTATGTTGTTACTCAGTCTCCACAATGTTGTTACTCAGTCTCCACAATTATGTGAGGCTCAAGCCCCATACAAACCACCTACAAGAACACAGATGAGGCACGAACGACGCGGGAGAGGACTAGGGGGGGAGGGACGCGCAAGGACCTGTCACCAGCCGAGAGCCGGACCCCTCTTAACCCCTGAGTCGTGGTCATATGTGAAGATACCTAGATGTACTTGGAGGGCACGTTGTCTAGGCCATGATATCTTAATTGAGTACCGTGGTTACGGAATTGGGGGTGGTACCTGGTAGCGTTCATTGATAATGTTGTTGTGAGCATTCGAGGCGCCATCAAGCTCTATTGGTAGGGTGGCTGGGGTGGGGTTGGACATTGTTCATTTAGGTCGCCTAGCAGCACGAAGCCTCTGAAGCATAGCATGGGGGGCAATCAGTTAACTATAGCTTGTCCAGAGCACAGCTGGGGGCAGAGGCGTGGTCTATAGCAGGCGGGCAACGGTGAGAGGACTTGTCTTTAGAGGAGGTGGATTTTAAAAGTAGAGAAACGTTCAAACTGTTGGGAACAGACCTGGTAGTATAACAAACTCTGCAGGCAAGTCTTCTGCAGATAGATTTGCAACCACCGCCCCTTCTGCGCCGTTCCTACTCTTGTCTGAAAATCTCTGTTATTGGGGACTGAAAATGTCTGGAATTTTTTGGGTGGTCTTTCTACAGACCCAGGAATTCACGACACGGCTCAAACCATCCGGGTTGGCAGAGCGGAGTAGATGACGTGTGCTAAAGCAGTGACAATAAAACCAAACTGACGGGAGGAGGGCTTGTCTACATTGTTAACAATGCATGAAGCCAAGGCTATTACGGCTACAGAAGTCATCAAAAGAGAGCGCCTGCGGGAATAGGAGTGAGCCAGCGCTACTGCAGCGGCCGGATTTCACCTGTGCACACACTACGAGGAACAGAGGAGGAGTAGGATAAGGTACGAGCTTAAAGCTCATGAGGAATTTTGTCGCCTAGAGCTACTAGAGCAGAGATACAAAGGAGTTTCTGGGCGGCGATACAAATAGTTTTTCAAAGGAATATGTTACAGACAAAGCTATGTAGGATCGTGAATACAGTGGAGGTAACCCTAGGTATTGAGTGATGATGAGAGAGATATTGTCTCCTAGAAACATCATTTTGAAACCAGTTGCAATTAGAATACAATGACTTACACAATACCTACAACTAAAGGAAATAATGTGGTGTTAACAATCAGGCATTAGAACTACAATGACTTACACAACACAATTAACAACTAAAGAATATGTGGTGTTCACAATCAGCATTAGCAATACAATGACCTTACACAAACAATTACAACTAAAGAATATGTGGGTGCTGAATCGCATTAGAATACAATGACTTACACAAACAATACAACTACAAGAATACATGTGGGGTGTTTAGAATCAGCATTCAGAATACAATGCACTTACACAACACATCCACCAATAAAGAATAATGCTTGGGTGTTACAACTCAGCATTAGAATACAATGCACTTACCACAAACAATAAACTAAAGAATAAATGTGGGTGTCTTACAATCAGCATCTAGAACTACATTGACTTACACAAACAACTTACAACTACAAGACTAACTGTGGGTGCTTACAATCAGCATTAGAATACCAATGACTTACACAACAACAATACCAACTAAAAACTAATGTGCAGGGTGTTTAGACAATCAGCATTAGAATTTTACAATGACCTTACACAACACAATTACAACTAAGAATTAATGTGGGTGTTAGAATCAGCATTAGAATACACGATGACTTTACACAAACAATACAACTAAAGAATAATGTGGTGTTACCAATCCAGCATCTAGAATACAATTGACTTACACACAACAAACACACTAAAGACATAATCTGGGGTTACAATCAGCATTAGAATACAATGACTTACACAAACAATACAACCTAAAGAATATGTGGGTGTTAGATCAGCATTAGAACTACAATGGACTTACACAACAATACAACTAAAGAATAACTGTGTTGGTGTTAGAATCAGCCATTCGAATACAATGACTTACACAAACAATACAACTAAAGAATAATGTGGGTGTACCAATCAGCATTTAGAATCAATGACGTTACACAAACAATGACAAATAACAGATAATGTGCGGTGCTTACAATCAGCATCTAAGAAATTACAATGACTTACACAAAACAATTACAACTTAAAGAATAATGTGGGTGTTTACATCAGCATTAGAATACACATGACTTACACAACATTCACAACCTAAGAATTAATCGTGGGTGTTTAGAATCAGCATTAGATACCAATGACCTTCCACAAACAATACACTAACAGAATAATGTGGGTTGTTAGCAATCAGCATTAATACCAATGGATTACACAAACAATACAACTAAGAATTAATGTGGTGCTTCACAACTCAGCATTAGAATCACAATGACTTACACAAACTAATACAACTAAAGTAATGTCTGGGTGTACAATCAAGCATTAGAACTACAATGACTTACACAACAATGTCAGAAGTCAGGCCGCGCGGGCCACTCTCCGGCAACCCGAGAAGGTCTTTTTTACGGCCCCTGGGATCGATCTTGATTTCATTATTAGCAACCGGCCGCCAGGACCGCAGCAGTAGCCGGCAGCCCGCAGATCACTTTTACACGCCCAACCAATGTACTACATTTCCCACAATTTGCAACGCGTGACGCAGCGAGCACGTAGGCGGCTTCATCTTCAATATTTCATTTGCCACAGCAGTTCAGCATCACAGTAAATTAAACTTCTCAGATTACCCATTCAAAAATGCGCAAAACGGCAAGGCTGCGACCCTTGAGCAACGGGGGTTTTCAAACAACGCGTGGGCGTCGGAGATTTATGTACACGGAGGTAGGTGGAAAACCTGTGGTGCTTCTGCGTGGAGAAATGTGGCTC
>NW_019942572.1:534858-562583 GCF_002910315.2 Salvelinus sp. IW2-2015 | reverse complement strand
AAAGGAGCCGAGACACACAACACACACAATCACACACACGAACCCACACACACACACCACACACACCACACATCACACACACACAACACACACACACACACACAGACAGAATGAGACAGAATTGAGCAAAGAGTGTCCTGTTTGCAAATGTTTGTCCAAAATATTATGCCAGAAAAGCTTAATTCATGCTTTTGTCACTCCATACATTTTAGACTACTTGCAATGCTCTTACTTTCCAAGCTACCCAGATTAAAGCACTAAATAAACTTCAGTTTGTTCTAAACATGGCTGCTAGAACTTGACTAGAAACAAAAAAATGTGATCATAATTTACTCTGAGTGCTAGCCTCTCTACACTGGCTTCCTGTTAACTTAGGGCTTGATTTCAAGGTTTAATGCTACCTACAAAGTATTACATGGACTTACTCCTACCTATCTCTCCGATTGGACCTGCCGTACATAAACCTTCACGTACGCCACGGTCACAAAACGCAGGCCTCCTTATTGTCCCTAGAATTTCTTAAGCAACAGCTGGAGGCAGGGCTTTCTCCTATACCTCCATTATTATGGAATGTCTGCCTATCCATGTGAAGAGAACACAATTCGTTCTCGCCTTTAAGTCTTTACTGAAGACTTCATTCTCTATCAGTAGGTCCATGATGAAGTGTAGTCTGGCCGAGGGTGCGAAAGGTGAACGGCAAGGCACTTGGAGTTGATGAAACCACCCTTGCTGTCTCTGCCTGGCCGGCTCCAAAAACCTCTCTCCACGTGGGGATTCTCTGCCCTCGACCCTATTACAGAGGCTGAGTCACTGGCTTACAGTGCTCTTCCATTCCACCCTTAGGAGGGGTGCTCCACGTCGTACCAAGAGCGGTTTTTCACATATACCGACATGAGTGGGGTGAGTCACTGATTTTGATCCCTGTGCGGTTTCTGCACTCCCCTGCATCATTGGGTGGAGGGAGCTCTTTCGTTGTCTTTCTTCAAGGTAGAGTAAGTTGGTGGCGGTGCTGTTGATATCCCTTTAGCGGTGCTTAGGGCTTATGCATTTGGCAAGTTGGTGGGTTATATCCTGCCTGCGTTGCACTGTTCGGGGGTATTTGTCGTCAGCAGGCCACAGTTCCCCCCCCCCATCTCAGCCTCCAGTATCTATGCTGCAAATTCTATGTGCCCGAGGTGTCGTGCTAGGGTTTAAGTCATGCCCTAGACCATGCCTCCAGACTACCTGGCCTAATATCCCAAATCAATCAAAATTCCAATCTAATATTTGTCCACATAACACATGGTAGCATATGTTAATGCGATTGTAGCGAAATGCTTGTGCTTTTAGTTCCGACAATGCAGTAATAACCAACGAGTAATCTAACCTAACAATTTCACAACAGCTTACCTTATACACACAAGTTAAAGGGATGAAGAATATGTACATAAAGATATATGAATTGATGATGGTACAGAACGGCATAGGCAAGGATGAGTAGATAGTATCGAGTACAGTATATACATATGAGAGATTTTAAATGCAGGGTATGTAAACATTATGATTAATGGCATTGTTTAAAGTGGCTAGTGATAAACATGTATTTACATAAGATGCAGATGCAGTAGGTGGTATAGAGTACAGATATACATATGAGATGCGTAATGTAGGTATGTAAAGATTATATTAAGCTGGCATTGTTTAAAGTGGCTTAGTGATTACATTTTTACATGTTATGGCAGCAGCCACTCAAATGTTAGTGGTGGCTGTTTAAACAGTTCTGATGGCCTTGAGATAGAAACTGTTTTTTCAGGCTCTCGTCCCTGCTTGATGCACCCCTGATACTAACCTGCCTTCTGCATGATAGCGGGGTGAACAGGCGAGTGGCTCGGGTGGTTGTTGCTCCTTGATGATCTTTATGGCCTTCCTGTGACATCGGGGGTGTAGGTGTCCTGAGGGCAGGTAGGTTTGCCCCCGGTGAGCAATGTGGCAGACCTTCACTACCCTCTGGAGAGCCTTGCGGTTGTGGACGGAGCAGTTGCCGTACCAGGCGGTGATAACAGCCCGACAGGGGATTGCTCTCGATTGTGCATCTGTAAAAAAAGCTTTGTGAGTGTTGCGCCTTCTTCACCACGGCTGTCTGTGTGGCTGACCAACTCAGTTTGTCTGTGAATGATGTACGCCGAGCGAAACTTTAAAACTTTTCTACCCTCTCCACTACTGGTCCCGTGATGTGGATAGGGACGTGCTCCCTCTGCTGTTTCCTGAAGTCACGATCATCTCCTGTGTGTTGGTTGAGTTGTAGAGGTTATTTTCCTGACACCACACTCCGAGGGCCCCTCACCTACCTCCCTGTAGGCAGTCTCGTCGTTGTGGTAATCAAAGCCTTACCACTGTAGTGTCGCTGCAAACTTGGATTTGATTGAGTTGGAGCGTGTCAAATGGCCAGCGAGTCGTGGTAACGGTGTACTACACAGTGAACAAGGGAGTGCAGGGAGAGGCTGAGAACGCACCCTTGTGGGGGCCCCAGTGTGGAGGATCAGCGGGGAGATGTTGTTACCTACCTACACCTGGGGGTTGGCCGTGTCAGGAAGTTCCATGTAGCCCAGTGCACAGTGCGGGTCGGAGACCAGGGTTCTCGAGCTTGATGCGAGTTTGGAGGGTACTATCGGTGGTTAAATGCGAGCTGTAGTCGATGAACAGATTCTCACATAGGTAGATTCCTCTGTCCAGATGTTTTAGGCAGTGTGCAGTTGGTTGCGATTGCGTCGTCCTGTGTACCTATGGGGCGGAGTAAGCAAAAAAAAATTGGAGTGGGTCTAGGGTGTAGGTAGGGTGGGTGATATGGTCCTGACTTAGTCTTCAAAAGTACTTCATGATGACGAAATTCCGGAGTGAGTGCTACGGGGCGCTAGTCGTTAGCTCAGTTACCTTCAGCTTTCTTTGGGAACAGAAACAATGGTGGCCCTCTTTAAGCATGTGGAACACCCAAACTGGGATAAGGGATTGATTGAATAGTCCGAAACACAACAGCCACCTGGTCTGGCATGCTCTGAAGGATGGGCTGAGGGATTGCCGGCTGGGCCTTGCAGCCTTGCGAGGCGGTTAACACGTTTAAATGTTTACTCACGTCGGGTTGCATGAAGGAGAGTCCGCCAGAGCGAGCAAAGAAGTGTTTGGTTCTGTCTGGGAGCAAAGATATCCTGGTCCAGCACGGGGCTGTTTTCTTTTGTAATCCGTGATTGACTGTAGACCCTGCCACATACCTCTTGTGTCTGAAGCCGTTGAATTGTACTCTACTTTGCTTCTATACTGACGCGTTAGCTTGTTATTGCCTTGCGGAGCGGAACTAGCTACACTTTTGTATTCGGTCATGTTCCAGTTCACCTTGCCCATCCCGTTAAAAAGCAGTGTTCCCGCTTTAGTTTCGTGCGGAATGCTGCCATCAATCCACGGTTTCTGGTTGGAGATGTTATTTTAATAGTTGCTGTGGTACAACATCGCAATGCACTTGCTAATGAACTCGCCTCACCGAATCAGCGTATTCGTCAAATGTTTTGTTTGACGCAATGCGGAAAATATCCCAATCCTGGCTATCCCCGTCCCCAGTCCACCCGGTCGTGCATGCTGATCCAGTTTCTGCTGTTCTGCCTCGGGCTATGAAACCCTGACTGTTACCCTCTCTCTTTCTCCTCTCTGCTCACCTGCTGTTCTCGACCTCAGAATGCTCGCGGCTATGAAAAAAAAAAAATAGCCAATCTAAATTTACTCCTGAGGGACTGATACCCCTACAACCACTTGTGATTATATTTGACCTGCTGCGTCATCTATGAACATTTCAAATTCTTGAAAATGATCCTGGCCCTCTAATGGCCATGAACTCTATAATCTCCACCCGGCACAGCCAGAAGAACTGGCACCCCTCAGATCCTGGTCCTCTCTAAGTTTTTCCTAGGTTCTGGCCTTTTTTAGGGAGCTTCTACATTACATTGCTTTACTGTGGGTTGAGGCTGGGGTTTCGCTATCAAGCACTTTGTGACATCTGCTGATGTTAATAAGGGGCTTGAAATACATTGTGATTTTTGATTTGGATTTTAATTCAAAATTGGCTCTGATTGCTTACTGGAACAATACCTCTGCGTCGGATAGGAAAAGTTATTGGTGTTTGAGGATTAATATTGTCCCTGGATGATATGCAATTTATCCATGTAATAGCATTAATGGGTGTACATGCTCACATTAATGCATGTTGAATAATAACTTGATGTGCATGTCTTAATTGTGAACCTGTTCCAGATTTAACCAGGTATGGTTGCGTAAAACTCCTCGTATTTCGCTGGGAAAGTGGTTTATGATTATCAGACTCAAAAGTATCTTTGTTGAATACAGACCTGAAGACCAATGCCAAATTTATGCCAAATAACACTCACTTCTTTGGTACTGTAGGTGTGTAAAGTAAGATTCGTTGAATAAGATTCAGTCGAGTAAAGATTTGGTTACGACAAGTAGGATCTTTAATTTATGAGAGAGTTTGCAGGAAAATAATGCTGCAGCAAGAGAAAATGTGAATTATTATGTTAATTTTAATGAATATAACTTTTTGTAGGGTAGATACATTTTTTGTTAGGCAAATCAACCTTGGAATATACCCAACAGGTTTACTCTTGCAGTAAAAATTCCCAGCAACAAAAAGATGTCAAATAAGTCCTTTACATTTGTAGGATCCGGGATTGACACGGCTGAGGTAAATCAGCCACAGAGGTGCTATAGGGAAAGGAGGTCAAGCGAAGGGACGTAGTATGTAAGCGGTATCGACTTGGCTAAGTGGATAGTGATGAGGTAGCAATACTATATGACGTTGGCAAAAGCCGTGAAGTCACCTTGCTTACTAAGACCTTTGTATCCGCTGGGTGGGTCAGACTATGCCTCACACACTGCAGTCCAGAAAGAGGGATGTATTGTGTTATGACTCTCAGCCCTAGGGTTGAATTTTGTCATATTTTCAGAAGTAGGAGTCATTTAGACTGATCGTTGTACAGTAAGTTAATCATGGTTTTATCTTTAAGGTCTGCACGATAGATGTAACAAAGTATAGTGCTGGATGAAGACATAGGCTATGGACAATTAAAACAGAAGCAGCGTTGGAAAAATGCAACAGTTGTCAGCCATGCGCTAGTATGATAAGCACATCACCGGTATTTGCAAACACCAGATTCTTGGAACAGGCAATGTTACTGCTGCCCAGCACATTTCCTATTCAAAATAACTTTCCTTTAAGAGAAAGAGAATCACCATCACACAGATAATATTTTTTGATCCACGTACGGTATCTATCACCCAATGTACCTTCTGGTAAATTAGTTTTTGAATGCTCCACACGGGGTCACTGTTATTTCCCTCAATACAAAATGGCACGTTAAACAGCTACAGACGATTGAGGTTACAGTGTTTCACCTCTCAGGTGGCATGAAGCAGCATTCAGAACTTACAAGGTACCATGTTTCCCTCTTAGGCTGATGAAGCAGCATTCAAAGCGTTAGAGAGTACACGCTATCCCCTCTCTAGGTACTGACGAATAGCTGAAGCATCAGACGCTTTAGAGATACCAGTTCCTCTCTAGCAGTCTGCACAAGCTAGGCCATCAGAGCTGCTAGTCACCAGTTTCCCTCTAGGGCTGCACGAATCGAGCATCAGATATGAAAGAGGTACCAATGTTCCCTCAGGCTGACGATAGCGCATTCAGATATTAAGAGGTACCAGTTCCCCTCTATGGCTGACGATAATGCAGCATCAGACGTTAGAGGAACCGTTTCCCTTAGACCTGCACGAAGCAGCATCAGATCGTTAAGAGGTACCAGTTTCCCTCTAGGCGTACGAGAAAACGCAATCAGATTATTAGAGGTACCAGTTTTCCTCTTAGGTGGACGACGAAGCAGCATCAGACGTTAGAGGGTACCAGTTCCCTCTAGGTGACGAAGCAGCATCAGACGTTAGAGGTACCAAGTTTCCCTCTAGGATGACGAAGCAGCATCAGATATTAATGAGGTACCAGTTTCCCTCTAGGCTCGACATAAGCAGCATCAGCGTATAATGGTACTGTTCCTCTAGGCTGACGAAGCAGGCTATCAGACGTTAGAGGGTACCAGTTCACCTCTAGGGCTGACGATGAGCAGGCATCAGACGTTTAAGACGTACTCAGCTTTTCCTCTAGGCTGACGAAAGCAGGTCAGAAGGTTAGAAGGTACCAGTTTCCACTCTGGCTGGCGAAGTCAGCATCAGACGTTAGAGGTACCAGTCCCCTCTAGGGCTGACGAAATATGTCTGAGCTGTAAATCAAACGTCAGTCAAGCCCCAAAATGACACCCGTATTCCTACATAGTGCTACTACCTTTCGACCCTATTAAAAAATAGTGCACTGTGAAGGCGTAATAGGGTGCCATTTGGACGGTAGCCTGGTTCCCGTGGAGGGAAACTAATACAGACTCCATCCCTTTTGAGCTGTTTTTAAAAAGGTTTGGGGGAACAATTATCACATACAGACATTAGCCAGCACTCCTTGGCTATTGGACACAGCAGCAATTGCAGCTCTCACTTGACTTCACCCTAGGGAAAGCTACTGCCGCACCAATACCTTGTCCCTCGATATTGTCACTACAGACAGAGTTCATTGCTTTGTACTGATCACTTCATGTGTTGAGGGATGTGTTCAGTGTTCCGTTGCCTTGTCAGCTTTCTGTTTTTGTGTGTCTAGTGTGTTGTGGTGTAGTGTGTAGTGTGTGTGTGTTGTGTGTGTGGTTGCTCATGGTGTGTGCTGGTTGGGTGTGTTTGTTGGGTGGGTTGTGTGGTGTGTTGTGTGTGTGTGTGTGTTGTTAGACTACATTTGCTGGTGGATGTGTGTGGTGTGTGTGTGTGTGCTGTGCGCATTTTTTGCACGTCTTGGTAATATTTGTATATTATGGTTTCGCTTCTCAAAAAAGAACATACCTTGTAAAAGACAACAGACAACAGAAGAAAAGGGCTGCTTAGTAATGATTGTGACTCAAGGAGATTAGCTAAGGACTCATTGGCTTGCTCAGTGAGTATACATAATTTTTGTTCCCTAAATGAAGTTGTGATCCCTCTGAAAGGTGACACATTTACTGCTCAGGAGATGTATTCACTCAGACTCAGAGGCTGGAGGCTGATCAGGCCAATATATGACGAGGTTTTAGGGCCTACATTCAATCGTGTTATCGCTGCAGCGATTTGCGTTACTGTATGGAACGGATGAAATATGAACGTTACTTTCCTTACGGAGCCGGAACATTTACTTGTACACGTTTGCAGTGAATGCAGTCTCAGGCTAGACGCAGGAAGAATACTTTAAATTCACATCACTCTGTAATGCGAACTTCCAGCGAAATGAGTTGAATAGAGCCTAATTTCCATGAATCTGTAGCATCCATGAACCCGATTCCATGCCCAAGGGGTGTCTCCCATGCCCAAGGCGGTCTCCATTGCCCCAAGGGGACTCATGCCCAAGGGACTACCATTCGCCAAAGGCGTCCACCAGCCCCAAGGGTCTCTCTATGCTCCAGAGCGCGGTCTCATGCCCCAAAGGCGGGCTCCATTGCGGAACTCCATGACCCAAGGGGGACTCCCTGCCCAAGGGGACTCCTTTCCCCAGGGGGCACCATGCCCCAAGGGGACGCATTCCACCGCAAGGGGGCCACCATGCCCAAGGGGGACTCCAATTCCGCCAAGGGGGCCACCATGCCCAAGTGGGGAGCGTACTCATTCAAGCAGGGGACTCCACTATCCAAGTGGGGACTCCATGCCCTAACGGGGACCATGCCCAGGAGGGGACTAACATTCCCAAGGGACTACATCCCAAGGGGACTGACATTCCCAAGGGGCGGCCACCTATGCCGTCGCAAGGGACCCGGGATGCCACAGGGGACTCCATTCCAAGGGGGACCCAATGCCCAACGGGGACCGATGCCCAAGGGGACTACATTTTCCCAAGGGGACTAATGTCCCAAGCGCGGTGACTACATTCCAAAGAGGGGGACTCATGCGCCAAGGCGGACTCCAGTTCCCCAGGGGGACTCCTTCCCCAGGCGGGATCCATTTGCCCCGAAGGGGACTCCTGTCCAAGGGGGACTCCATGTCTTAAGGGGACTCCATGCCCAAGGGGAACTCCATGTCCCAAGAGTGGAACTCCATGCCCAAGGGGACGCATGCCAAGGGACTCCATGCCCACAGGGAGTCTGCCATGCCCAAGGGGGTCTTCCTGGCCCAAGGAGGCACACCGTTGCACCAAGGTGGGTTCCTGGGCCCGATAGGGTGCCACCTTGCCCAGGGGACCTCCATTCCCAAGGGACTCCATGCCAAGGGAGTTCTCCATGACCCAAGGGGGTCTCCCATGCCAAGGGGGTTCTCCAATGCCCCAAGGGGCTTCCATGTATCTCCTGGAAATGGTGTAAGGATCTAACACATTATCACCAGATTCTTGGTGCTTAAGCACGGGATAAGTTGTAGTTATTCCTTACATTTTATGTCACTACAGTTGCTTTTTACATTACAGCCTTATTCTAAAAGTGGAAATATAAATAAATAAGAAATTCCTCAGCAATCTACACACATACCCCGATAATGGAGCGTATATGAAAAACAGTTTTAGAAATTTTAGCAAAGGTATATAAAATACAACATGATTCCATATTACATAAGTATTTCAGACCTTTGCTATGACACTCAAAATTGAGTCAGGTGCATCCTGTTCGCATTGCATTCATCCTTGAGAATGTTTCATGATTAGAAAGCACACACATTTCTATACATGTCCAAGATTTTCTTTTAGCGGTTTGGCACACTGATTCTGGGGAATGGTACCAAAACCATTTCTTACGGCATTGAAGGTCCCAATGAACACATTGGCTCCACATTACTTAAATGTAAGAATTTGGACACCACAAGACTCTTGGATCACCTGGATCAGAGGACCAGCCAGAGCCTGGACTGACCTTGATTGAACATTCTCTGGATAAGCCTGTTTATATACGTCTGTGCCACGACACTCCCCCATCCAACCTGAACAACGCTTGAGAGGATTCTGCAGAGAAGAATGGCGAGAAACCCCCAAATACAGTTGTGCAACAGCTTGAGCATCATACTCAAGAATGACTCATAGGCTGTAGATCACTTGCCAAGCACTTTCAACAAATTACTGAGTAAAGGGTTCTGAATGAACTTATGTAAATTGTTATATTTCAGTTTCTAATAGAAAGCCTTCATTGTAGGGCATTTGGTGAGTCAT
The DNA here is from genome assembly GCF_002910315.2 of Salvelinus sp. IW2-2015. Taxonomy (NCBI): domain Eukaryota; kingdom Metazoa; phylum Chordata; class Actinopteri; order Salmoniformes; family Salmonidae; genus Salvelinus; species Salvelinus sp. IW2-2015. Next base: position 553,306 of record NW_019942572.1, on the reverse strand, counting down.
TATGGAGCCTGTGATTCATGTATGGGCATTTGTGATGTCATTGATGGTAGCATTGTGAGATCATTTATGGCGCATTGTAGAATGTCATTTTGGGGCTATGTGTAGAAGTGATGAAGGGAAACAAGCAAATAATTCAATTGTCAGGATTAGCCTACAGTAACAAAAAGTGAAAAAGGTTCAAGAGGTCTGATACTTCAGAAGCACTGTAGCTCCTTTCATTTAAAGAATTAAAACGATGTTATATTGTACGTTTTTAATGGAACATTAACCCTTCAAGAACGATGTCCCGCAAATCTCCGCAGAAAGTCTAATTAGCAAAAGAGTTATATGATATTTTTAAGTTAATAATCAAAAAAAATTGTCAGTTTAAAGCCTTACGAATATACTGTTTTTTTGCAATTGGGATGCGTCTCAATCAACCATACCCGCTCCTGTAACCAACTTTCGCGCATCTGCGTGGAAAAAACATCTTAGAGCGTTGTTTGTGTTCAGACCATGATGACATCAATGAAAGATTTGGTATTATCTCACAAAAATTGTCTGTCGACGTGATCCGACTTGGCCTACGAACTTATTAGGAACCCTCTATGGAAGTGATACACTTCACAAACACGGAATGGTGTGTCTTCTTGTTTTGCTCTTACAATCCACAACGTCTTGGGACGGTCGAAGTTGGGGACAGCCGACCTGCCAATTCTCTCTGTAGGCTTGTCCAGATAGCAAAAATGATCCTTTGATGGACCATTCTTAAATTAAGAAAATCAAATATAGCTAGATAGGAACCCCTCCTCCTGCTTAGACAGGGCGTTAGACTCTTAATTAAAAATAACTTCATTTGAAGGTCTATCGTTTAAAAATTTTGAGGCTGGCTAGGGTATTTAGATATAAATCAGACCATGCCAACTCTTGTATGTCGTCAGGTCTCACAGCATAGACACGGCACTAAGGACTAAAGGCCATTTCAATTATTGCTAGCATTTACTGATATGCAATATATCTAATTATTCAAGTGTACAGCGTTGAAGCAGAGGCCTAAAGGACTTGATGGTATGGCATAGGCGTAAGGACCTTCCTCTTAGTTCTCTTTGTGTGTCGAGACTAATTCGATCTTGTGGGGCTCTCTGTTTGCTGTGGTGATACTGTCTTTACATTCTAATTACAGGAGTTGACAGGTTTTATTGCTGGGGCATCAATGGTGAGGCCTCTTTTCTCTTCCTGGACTTCATTTCACATGGTGATGTCACTTGAGCATAATGAGGATAGATAGTTGGAGTGCCTTGCTTTTTCACCTCCAGCTTTTCTCCCTCCTGCCTATCTACGTCCTGCTGATTTTCCCTCGCCATGCTATCTCGCCTCCCTGCTTTCTCCCTCCTTAGCTTTCTCCTCTCCTGCTTTTCTCCTCCTCTATCTCTGTTCCCTGATTTCCTCCCTCCCTGCTATCTCCCTCCCGGTGCTTTCTCCCTCCGTGATTCTCCTCCGCTGATCTCCCCTATTCCTCACGCTTCTGTCTCCTACTCCCTGCCTTCTCCTCCTGCTATCTCCCTCCCTGCGTATCTCCCTCCCTGCATCTCAGTTGTTCTCCCTCCCTGCTTTCTCCCTCCCTGCTTTCTCCTCCCTGCTATCCCGTCCCTGAATATTCTCGCCTCCCTCTTGTCTTCCCTGCCCTATTTCTCCCTCCCGCTATCTTCCTCCCTGCTATCTCCCGCCCTGCTTTCTCCCTCCCTGCTATCTCCCTCCCTGCTATTGCCCCTCGCTGCTTTCTCCCTCCCGTTGCTTTCTCCCTCCCTGCTTTTCTCCCTCCCCGAATGCAAATACAGTCTATAGCTCATAACTATACTCATTGTACCTTGCAGATAAAATTTGCTAACAAGAATCCTAAAGAAGTGTTGATTAGTGTGATTGTGTGATGTTTACATGTTTTAGTTATCATAATTGACCAGATTGATGTAATGTTGAGTAGATCAGAGGATGCAAAGTGTGCCATGGTGACAATTATTTTTTTATTTATTAATGTTTTAGGGTGTTCATAAAATATTTAGAACAGTTAAAGCCAATCTCAGAAACAACAACAGAGACTGTTCTTATTTAATTAATCTACTGGGAATTCATTGTCTGCTGTAGGTAAACACAGGGAACCAATGGAATACCAATGGAATGACTGTTCTTACTGCTGTTTTTCTTCTCTGTGGGATGATTCAAATGAGATTTACTGGCCTTTTCATCACCTTCAGTTAAACATCTAACAGGTTAACATTTACAGGTCACTTTCAGTTAAAATCTAAACAGGTTAACATTTACAGGTCACCTTCAGTCACATCTAGCAGGTTAACATTTACAGGTCACCTTCAGTTACACATTCAACAAGTTAACATTACAGGTCACCTTCAGTTAAACATATAACAGGTTAACATTTACAGGTCACCTTCAGTTAAACATCTAACAGGTTAACATTTACAGGTCACCTTCAGTTAAACATATAACAGGTTAACATTTACAGGTCACCTTCAGATTAAACATCTAACAGGTTAACATTTACAGGTCACCTTCAGTTAAACATCTAACAGGTTAACATTTACAGGTTCACCTTCAGTTAAACATACAATTTTATTCTACTAACTTAGCAGTTGTTTTTTGTTTTTCTTGACCCCTCTCTAACTAAACAAAAAAGTCCCAGCACTACAATATCCTTGTCTCAATCCTTTTACTAACAGTAAATGGCATGCTGAAATGGTTTAACTGAGCTATCATTATTTTCTTTCTCTTTGTCTTATTTTATTTCTCTTTCGCTTAATGTCTTGTTGCTGCAGCCATGGTGGAGGTGAACCTGACCAAGGCTCTGGCGGAAGCCTCGGAGACGTGCACCCAGGAATGTCTGATCCTGGGACACTCAGACAGCTGCTGGATGCCCCCCGTCCTGGTGACCCAGTTCCAGTCTCCTTTCCAACACGGTACCCTGCCTACCCTGCCCTCCTTTGGCTTCCAGCACCAGCAGAGTTACCCCTGGGCCAGGGAGCCAAGGCGGATGGGCGTCAGTGCCATACCCTGGGCAGGTTCTGTGCCCAAAGACGATTCTGGCTAAAGGGATGAACCGGCCGCAGTTCTACAACACTCTGGAAAGACACTGCAGTAGCAAGAGAGTAAGTGTCTGACCCCGTCAAGGTCATCCCTCTGGCCAGCTTTTCCTCGCCTTGTCAAGCCAGCAGACCCCAGCCACCGAAGGATCGTCTGCCTTCTTACATGAGCATCAGCTGTAAGGGGCCAAAGTAACACCAACCAGTTTGTCTAATGTATATTGATGTATATTTAACATCAACTGGTAAGGGCTGTAAGGGGACAGAGTAACACCAACCACTTTATCGAATGTATCCTTGTATTTTTGTGTGTATGTGTGTGAACATGAAATGTGGATGAAGGGATAACGACAAAACTGTACTCTGTTCCACAATGTTGTTATCAGTCTCCACAATGTGTTACTCAGTCTCCAACAATGTTGTTACTCAGTCTCCACAATGTTTTACTCAGTTTCCACTAGTTGTTACTCAGTCTCCACAATGTTGTTACTCAGTCTCCACATGTTGTTACTCAGTCTTCCACATGATGTTACTCAGTCTCCACTATGTTGTTACTCAGTCTCCACAATGTTGTTTACTTCAGTCTCCACAATGTTGTTACTCAGTCTCCACTATGTTGTTACTCAGTCTCCCACATGTTGTTACTCAGTCTCCACAATGTTACTCAGTCTCCACATATGTTGTTACTCAGTCTCCACTATGTTGTTACTCAGTCTCCACAATGATGTTACTCAGTCCTCCACAATGTTGTTACTCAGTCCCACTATTGTACTAAGTACTATGTTTTACTCAGTCTCCACATTTGTACTCTTCCACAATGTTGTTACTCAGTCTCCCCACAATGTTGTTACTCAGTCTCCACAATTGTGTTATCAGTCTCCACAATGTTGTTACTCAGTCTCCACAATGTTGTACTCAGTCTCCACAATGATGTTACTCAGTCTCCACAATGTTGTTACTCAGTCTCCACAATGTTGTTACCTCAGTCTCCACAATGTTGTTACTCAGTCCTCACATGTTGTTACTCAGTCTCCACAATGATGTTACTCAGTCTCCACAATGTTGTTACTTCAGTCTCCACTAATGTTGTACTCAGTCTCACAATGGATGTTACTCAGTCTCCACAATGTGTTACTCAGTCTCCACAATTGTTGTTACTCCAGTCTCCACAATGTTGTTACTCAGTCTCCACAATGTTGTTACTCGTCTCCACAATGTTTTACTCAGCTCACTATGTGTTACTCAGTCTCCACTATGTTGTTACTCAGTCTCCACAATGTTGTTACTCCAGTCTCCACTATGTTTGTTACTCAGTTCTCCACAATGTTGTTACTCAGTCTCCACTATGTTGTTACTCAGTCTCCACTATGTTGTTACTCAGTCTCCACTATGTTGTTACTCAGTCTCACTATGTTGTTCTCAGTCTCCACTATGTTGTTACTCAGTCTCCACTATGTGTTACTCAGTCTCCACTATGTTGTTACTCCAGTCTCCACATGTGTTACTCAGTCTCCACAATGTGTTACTCAGTCTCCACAATGATGTTACTCCAGTCTCCACCAATGATTTTACTCAGTCTCCACAATGATGTTACTTCAGTCTCCACAATTGATGTTACTCAGTCTCCACAATGATGTTACTCAGTCTCCACAATGATGTTACTCAGTCTCCACAATGATGTTTACTCAGTCTCCACAATGATGTTACTCAGTCTTCCACAATGATGTTACTCAGTCTCCACAATGATGTTACTCAGTCTCCACAATGATGTTACTCAGTCTCCACAATGATGTTTACTCAGTCTCCACAATGATGTTACTCAGTCTCCACAATTTGTTACTCAGTCTCCACAATGTTGTTACTCAGTCTCCACAATGTTGTTACTTCAGTCTCCACAATGATGTTACTCAGTCTCCACAATGTTGTTACTCAGTCTCCACAATGATGTTACTCAGTTTCCACAATGATGTTACTCAGTCTCCACAATGATGTTACTCAGTCTCCACTATGTTGTTACTCAGTCTCCCACTATGTTGTTACTCAGTCTCACTATGTTGTTATCGTCTCCACTATTGTTACTCAGTCTCCCACAATGGTGTTACTCAGTCTCCACAATGTGTTTACTCGGTCTCCACAATGATGTTACTCAGTCTCCACTATGTTGTTTCTCAGTCTCCACTATGTTGTTACTCAGTCTCCACAATGGTGTTACTCAGTCTCCACAATGTTGTTAATCAGTCTCCACATGATGTTACTCAGTCTCCACAATGATGTTATCAGTCTACACAATGTTGTTACTCAGTCTCCCACAATGATGTTACTCAGTCTCCACAATGGTGTTACTCCAGTCTCCACAATGTTGTTACTCAGTCTCCACAATGTTGTTACTCAGTCTCACAATGGTGTTACTCAGTCTCCACAATGTTGTTACTCAGTCTCCACAATGATGTTACTCAGTCTCCACAATGGTTGTTACTCAGTCTCCACATGTTGTTACTCAGTTCTCCACAATGGTGTTACTCAGTCTCCACAATGTTGTTACTCAGTCTCCACAATGATGTTACTCAGTCTCCACAATGTTGTTACTCAGTCTCCACAATGTTGTTACTCAGTCTCCACTATGTTGTTACTCAGTCTCCACTATGTTGTTACTCAGTCTCCACTATGTTGTACTCAGTCTTCCACTATGTTGTTACTCAGTCTCCACAATGTTGTTACTCCAGTCTCCACAATGTTGTTACTCAGTCTCCACTATGTTGTTACTCAGTCTCCACAATGTTGTTACTCAGTCTCCACAATGTTGTTACTCAGTCTCCACTATGTTGTTACTCAGTCTCCCACAATGTTGTTACTCAGTCTCCACAATGTTGTTACTCAGTCTCCACAATGATGTTACTCAGTCTCCACAATGTTGTTACTCAGTCTCCACTAATGTTGTTACTCAGTCTCCACTATGTTGTTACTCAGCTCCACAATGTTGTTACTCAGTCTCCACAATGTTGTTACTCAGTCTCCACAATGTTGTTACTCAGTCTCCACAATGTTGTGTTACTCAGTCTCCACAATGATGTTACTCAGTCTCCACAATGTTGTTACTCAGTCTCCACTATGTTGTTACTCAGTCTCCACTATGTTGTTACTCAGTTCTCCACAATGTTGTTACTCAGTCTCCACAATGTTGTTTACTCAGTCTCCACAATGTTGTTACTCAGTCTCCACAATGATGTTACTCAGTCTCCACAATTTGTTACTTCAGTCTCATGTTGTTACTCAGTCTCCACTATGTTTGTTACTCAGTCTCCACATGTTGTTACTCAGTCTCCACAATGCTGTTACTCAGTCTCCACAATGTTGTTACTCAGTCTCCACAATGTTGTTACTCAGTTCTCCACAATGTTGTTATCTACGTCAGTCTCCACCAATTGGTGTTTACTCAGTCTCCACAATGTTGTTACTCAGTCTCCACAATGCTGTTACTCAGTCTCCACAATGTTGTTACTCAGTCTCCACAATGTTGTACTCAGTCTCCACAATGTTGTTACTCAGTCTCCACAATGTGTACTCAGTCTCCACAATGTTGTTACTCAGTCTCCACATGTTGTTACTCAGTCTCACAATGGTGATTACTCAGTCTCCACAATGTTGTTACTCAGTCTCCACAATGTTGTTACTCAGTCTCCACTATGTTGTTACTCAGTCTCCACAATGTTGTTACTCAGTCTCCACAATGTCGTTACTCAGTCTCCACAATGTTGTTACTCAGTCTCCACAATGTTGTTTACTCAGTCTCCACATGTCGTTACTCAGTCTCCACAATTGTCGTTACTCAGTCTCCACAATGTGTCTAGTTACTATTTGTTACTCAGTCTCCCAATGGTGTTACTCAGTCTCCACAATGTTGTTACTCAGTCTCCACAAATTTGTTACTCAGTCTCCACGTATGTTGTTACTTCAGTCTCCACAATGTTGTTACTCAGTCTCCACAATGTCGTTACTCAGTCTCCACAATGTTGTTACTCAGTCTCCACAATGTTGTTACTCAGTCTCCACAATTGTCGTTACTCAGTCTCCACAAATGTCGTTACTCAGTCTCCACAATGTTGTTACTCAGTCTCCACTATGTTGTTACTCAGTCTCCACAATGTTGTTACTCAGTTCTCCACAATGTTGTTTACTCAGTCTCCACAATGTTGTTACTCAGTCTCTTGCACTGTTGTAAAGAAGAGGATCTGACAATGGCTGTACTCATAGAATGATATTGTGCAAAAGAAATTGAAATGTGTATGAAATGACAAACTTCTTTGAAGAAAAGCCTAGCTAAATATTTGTCCAATTTAATCCATGTACAGTATATAAAATGGTAGTCCTATACCAAAGTAGATTCACAACAGCAAAAAAATATATATAAATATATATAAAATATATATAAAATATATATATATAATAGCTTTCAGTTTGGTATAGATTTTTCTGATCACTGATCAAAAAGATAAATGAATACTATGCATATTGGAACCAGCTTAGTGTGGGAACTTCCCAAACACCATTTCACTTACCGATAAACAAAACGCAAAAAAAACAAAAAACACACAGTATATCTTGTTGAACGAGCAGAATCTGGCTAAATGTTATTTGTGAACCCAAGGTGGAATCGTGTATATGTCCAATCTCTGGTGAAATACTGCTTAGTGTATCCTGCAAGACATTCAGCTCCAACTGATGATCCAAGTTACATTTTTCTCTTGCCTGAATATGTTCAAAGAATCCCGTCTTGTTCAGGGGTCTTCAGACACATACCTAAGCCTCAATGGACAAAAAAAATGTTTCACTCTGTGTCGTGCTAACACTTTATATAAATATACAAGTACAGGCTCTTCCCCCTTATATTCCTAACACTGTGTTCCTCCTCATATGTTTCTGTGTACGCATGTTGCAGTGCCTTTCACCACCTTTCCCTCCACTCTATTGCAAACCTACTCATGTTCTTCATTATCTTTCCCCTGTATTAAGAACCTACTCATTTTCTACATTATCTTTCCCCTGTATAGTAAGAACCTACTCATTTTCTACATTATCTTTCCCCTGTAATAAGAACCTATTCATGTTCTACATTAACTTTTCCCCTGTATTAGAACCTATTAATTGTCTACATTATTCTTTCCCCTTGTAGTAAGAAACCTACTCATTTTCTATATTATCTTTCCCCTTGTAGTAAGAACCTACTCATTTTCTACATTATCTTTCCCCTTGTAGTAAGAACCTACTCATTTTTCTACATTATCTTTCCCCTTGTAGTAAGAACCTACTCATTTTCTACATTATCTTTCCCCTGTATAAGAACCTATTCATGTTCTTACATTACTTTCCCCTGTATAAGAACCTATTAATTGTTTCTACATTATCTTTCCCCTTGTAGTAAGAACCTACTCATTTTCTACATTATCTTTCCCCTGTAATAAGAACCTACTCATTTTCAACATTATATTTCCCCTGTAATAAGAACCTACTCATTTTCTACATTATCTCATTAGAAGAAGCCTTGAACAGCCCAGACAGAGGTTCCATGCAAGGAGATACAGCCTTTGCTTTTCCACCATACTTCACTTCGTTATCTTCCTTTCATAAAATATAACATGTCCTGTACGCATCGTAATGAGTGCTATGGAGCCAATTAAGAATATCTCCCAATAGTCTAATTACGTCATCTCCACAGTAAGTAATAGCTGTGGTTGACAGCTCTGTAATAGTTGTCTAGTCTCACTGAAACATAAAATATTTCCTACTAGTCGGATAATGAAAAAGGTGGTACCAGTCAAACGTTTGGACCCACCTACTCATTCAAGGGTGTTTCTTTATTTGGACTATTTTCTACATTGTCTAATAATAGTGAGGACTTCAAAACTATGAAATAACACATATGGAATCATGTAGTAACCAAAATAGTGTTAATCAAATCAAATCAAAACCACCCTTTGCCTTGATGACAGCTTTGCATACTCTTGGCTTGGCATTCTATCAACCAGCTTCATGAGGAATGCTTTTTCAACAGTCTTGAAGGAGTTCCCACATATGCTGAGGACTTGCTGGCTGCTTTTCCTTCACATTGCAGTTCAACTCATCCCAAACCATCTCAATTGGGTTGAGGTCGGGTGATTGTGCAGACCAGGTCATCTGATGCAGCATCATCACTCTCCTTCTTGGTCAAATAGCCGTTACACAGCCTGGAGGTGTGTTTTGGGTCATTGTCATGTTGAAAAAATAAGGATAGTTCCGCTAAGCACAAACCAGATGGGATGGCGTATTGCTGCAGAATGCTGTGGTAGCCATGCTGGTTAAGTGTGACTTGAATTTTAAATATATCACAGACAGTGTCACCAGCAAAGCACCCCCAAACCATCACACCTCCTCTTCCATGCTTCACGGGGGGAACCACACATGTTTGCGTCTCACACAAGATACGGCAGTTGGAACCATAAATATCAAATTTGGACTCATCAGAGCAAAGGGCAGATTTCCACCGGTCTAAATGTCCATTGCTCGTGTGTCTTGGCCCAAGCAAGTCTCTTCTTCTTATTGGTGTCCTTTAGTAGTGGTTTCTTTGCAGCAATGTAACCACGAAGGCCTGATTCACTCAGTCTCCTCTGAACAGTTGATGTTGAGATGTGTCTGCTACGTGAACTCTGTGAAACATTTATTTGGGCTGCATTCTGAGGTGCAATTAACTCCAATGAACTAATGTTCTGCAGCATGTTCTTGAAATGTTGCGGATTGACTGACCTTCATGTTTTAAAGTAATAATGGACTGTCATTTCTCTTTGCTTATTTGAGCTGTTCTTGCCATAATATGGACTTGGTCTTTTACCGAATAGGGCAATATTCTGCATACCACCCCTACGTTGTCACAACACAACTGATTGGCTCAAATGCATTAAGAAGAAAATAAATTCCACAAATTAACTTTTAACAAGGCATACCTGTTAATTGAAATACATTCCAGGTGACTACCTCATGAAGCTGGTTGAGAGAATGACAAGAATGTGCAAAGCTATCATTAAGGCAAAGGGTGGCTACTTTGAAGAATATAAAAAATATTTTGATTACTTTTTTGGTTACTACATGATTCCATATGTGTTGTTTCATAGTTTGATGTCATCACTATTATTCTACAATCTAGAAAATAGTACAAATAAAGAAAAACCCTTGAATGAGTAGGTGTGTCCAAACTTTTGACTGGTACTGTATACAGTCTGGCAGCAAATAGCTTTGAATTTGCTTTAATTTGTACCCCTATCTCGTCAGGTTAGTAACCACTATAATAATAGTCTCTCTATCCATACATTTTAGTCATTTAGCAGACGCTCTTATCCAGAGCGACTTACAGTAGAGTGCATACATTTTATTACATTTTTACATACTGAGACAAGGATATCCCTACCGGCCAAGAGCAGACACTCTTATCCAGAGCGACTTACAGTAGAGTGCATACATTTTATTACATACTGAGACAAGGATATCCCCACCGGCCAAACCCTCCCTACCGGCCAAACCCTCCCTAACCCGGACAACGCTATGCCAATTGTGCGTTGCCCCACGGATCTCCCGGTTGCGGCCGGCTGCGACAGAGCCTGGGCGCGAACCCAGCCCAGCCTGGGCGTGAACCCAGAGACTCTGGTGGCGCAGCTAGCACTGCGATGCAGTGCCCTAGACCACTGCGCCACCCGGGAGGGTTATTCAGGCAGCCTAACATAGAGGTTACATTTTCCATATTCTCATATTGACATACATATTTTCTTTAATGCTTTCTCCTACGTTTTATCCACTATGTCTTTGATTTAACCATATGTCCATAGTTTCAAGGATGTTCATTCTGAATAACAGTTGACTGTCATAGATTCGGCTAACATTGCATAACGATCATCAGTTAATACATTTTAATTTGTTTACAACTGTGTCCTCTAGCGGCTTGTGAAAGTAACAGGATATGTTTAGGTCACCATTCTCCCTGGAGAGTTAGACGGTAATAGGACATGTTTAGGGTACCATTCTCCCTGGAGAGTTAGACGGTAATAGGACATGTTTAGGGTACCATTCTCCCTGGAGGGTTAGACAGTAACATGTTTAGGGGTACCATTCCCCTGGAGGGTTAGACAGTAACAGAACATAGGGGTACCATTCTCCCTGGAGGGTTAGACAGTAACAGGATATGTTTAGAGCTACATTCTCCCTGGAGGGTAGACAGTAACATGTTTTAGGTTACCATCTCCCTGGAGGGTTAGACGAGTAACAGACATGTTTAGGGTACCATTCTCCCTGGAGGGTTACGACGTAACAGGACATGTGTTAGGGTACCATTCTCCCTGGAGAGGTAGACGGTAACAGGACATGTTTAGGGTACCATTCTCCTGGAGGGTTAGACAGTAAACAGGTTTAGGCACCATTCTCCCTGGAGGGTTAGACAGTAACAGGACATGTTTAGGTACCATTCTCCCTGGAGGGTTAGACAGTAAGTAACATTTTTAGGGCTCATTCTCCCTGGAGGGTTAGAACAGTAACATGTTTAGGGTACCATTCTCCCTGGAGGTTAGACAGAAACAATGTTTAGAGGTACCATTCTCCCTGGAGGGTTAGACAGTAAACATGTTTAGGGTACCATCTCCCCTGGAGGGTAGACAGTAACAGGACATGTTTAGGGTACCATTCTCCCTGAGGGTTAGACAGTAACAGTTGTAGGTACCATTCTCCTGGAGGGTTAGACAGTAACAGGACATGTTTAGGGTACCATTCTCCCTGAGGGTTAGACAGTAACATGTTGTAGGGTACCATTCCCTTGGAGGGATTAGACAGTACATGTTTAGGGTACCATTCTCCCTGGAGGGTTAGACAGTAACAGGACATGTTTAGGGTACCATTCTCCCTGCAGGGGTTAGACGAGTAACATGTGTTAGGGTACCATTCTCCCTGGAGGGTTAGACAGCAACATGTTTACGGGTACCTTTCTCCCTGGAGGGTTAGATGGTAACATGTTTAGGGCACCATCTCCCTGGAGGGTTAGACAGTAACATGGTTAGGGTACCATTCTCCCTGGAGGGTTAGACCAGTAACAGGTTAGGGTACCATTTCTCCCTGGAGGGTTAGACAGTAACAGGACATGTTAGGGGTACCATTCCCTGGAGGGTTAGACAGTTAACAGGACATGTTTAGGGTACCATTCCCCCTGGAGGGTTAGACAGTAACAGGACATGTTTAGGGTACCATTCTCCCTGGAGGGTTAGACAGTAACAGGACATGTTTAGGATACCATTTCTCCCTGGAGGGTTAGACAGTAACATGTTTAGGTACCATTCTCCCTGGAGGGTTAGACAGTAACATGTTTAGGGACCATTCTCCCTGGAGGGTTACACAGTAAACAGGACATGTTTAGGGTACCATTCTCCTGGAGGGTTAACAGTAACAGGACATGTTTAGGTACCATTCTCCCTGGAGGGTTAGACAGTAACATGTTTAGGGTACCATTCTCCCTGGAGGGTTAGACAGTAACATGTTTAGGGCACCATCTCCCTGGAGGGTTAGACAGCTAACCATGTTTAGGGTACCATTCTCCCTGGAGGGTTGAACAGTAACATGTTTAGGGTACCATTCTCCCTGGAGGGTTAGACGGTAACAGGACATGTTTAGGGTACCATTCTCCCTGGAGGGTTAGACAGTAACAGGACATGTTTAGGGTACCATTCTCCCTGGAGGGTTAGACAGTACCAGGATATTGTTAGGGTACCATTCTCACTGAAGGACTAGATTTTCAAATGTGTCTGCGCTTGGTCGAGACTCTGCTTGCTTTCAGATGACACTTTGGGTCAGGTATCCATCAGTATAGAAATGCATTAGCGAAGCTGCCGGTGGTGAAATTGCAGATGTCATAAGAGTGTCATGTAGAAGAGTCAAGGTCAGGGTCAATTTCATCTCACCCCGAGTCAATTAAGGAAAATCGTTGAATTTTGATTCATGAATTGAATAAATCTTACTCATTGAACATGGTTAACCCACGGCCCACCCAAGTCCCAACCACGAATTGAATATCAATTCCTTTTTGCAGAATATTTTTTTATTTCTATGTTATCCTGAAACAGTTACTCGGCACAAGTTAAATGTTCAATACATTTGTTTTTCATCAAATACAGAAGGGACAGAGAAAGCTGACAAATATAATACAAAGCACTTGCTTCCTTCAGACAGTGACTGTGAACACAGACCTGTCTCTTTGCAATGTGTGAGGTGTGACTCAATTACATTCTAACTGTGTACAGAGCAGTGATATTGACACCTAACTGAAACACACAAAATCACACAATATACTTATAGTATATACACTGAACAAAAATATGAACACAACATGTGAAGTGATGGTCCCATGTTTCATGAGCTGAAATAAAAGACATCCCTGTTAGTGAGCATTTCTCCTTTGCCAACATAATCCATCCACCTGACAGGTGTGGCATATCAAGAAGCTGATTAAACTGCATTATCATTACACAGGTGCACCTTGTGCTGGGGACAATAAAAGGCCACTCTAAAATGTGCAGTTTTGTCATAACACAATGCCACAGATGTCTCAAGATTTGTGGTAGCGTGCAATTGGCATGCTGACTGCATGAATATCCACCAGAGCGGTTGCCAGAGAATTTTGTTAATTTCTCTACCATAATACATTGTTTTTAGAGAATGTTTATGTTAATTTCTCTACCATAAAACATTGTTTTTAGAGATTTTTATGTTAATTTCTCTACCATAAGAATTTGGCAATACATCGTACCGGCCTCACAATCACAGACCACGTGTAACCACGGCAACCCAGGACCTCCACATCCTGCTTCTTCACCTGCGGGATGGTCTGAGACCAGCCACCAGGTCAGCTGATGAAACCGTGGGTTTTGCACAACCGAAGAGTTTCTGCACAAACTGTCAGAAACCGTCTCATCTTTGTGCTCGTCGTCGTCACCGGGGTCATGACCTGACTGCAGTTTGGCGGCATAACCAACTTCAGTGGGCAAATGCTCACTTTTGATGGCCACTGACACATTGGAGAAGTGCGCTCTTTTGCGGATGAATCCCGGGTTTCAACTGTACCGGGGCAGATGCAGGACAGTGTTTATGGCGTCGTGTGGGCGATGTCAATGTTGATGTCAATGTTGTTGCACACAGACTGCCCCATGGAGGCGGTGGAGTTATGGTATGGGAAGGCATAAGCTAGGGACAACGTACATCATTTCATTTTATCGATGGCAATTTGTATGCGCAGAGATACCGTGATGAGATCCTGAGGCCACTTGTCGTGTCAACCATCTGCCGCCATCACCTCATCTTTCAGCATGATAATACACGGCAACATGTCACAACGATCAGTACACAAGTTCTGGAAGCTGAAAATGTCCCACTTCTTCTGTGGCCTGCATACTGACCAGACATGTCACCACATTGAGCATGTTAGGGATGCTCTGGATCGACGTGTACGACAGCGTGTTCTAGTTCCTACCGATATCCAGCAAATTCTCACAGCCATTGAAGAGGAGTGGGACAACAATCTACAGGCCACAATCAACAGCCTGATCAATTCTAAGCAAAGGAGATGTGTTGCGCTGCATGAGGCAAATGGTGGTCACCAGATACTGACTGGTTTTCTGGTCCACGCCCTTACCTTTTTTTTTATGACGCATATCTGCATTCCCAGTCATGTGAAATCCATTGATTAGAGCCTAATTATATTTTTGTTCAGTGTACATCTGATATACATAGATCATGCTCATACAGAGGAACACAGATGGATAGCTCTTATGTCAATATAAATCACACAAGACAGACAGGGATAGGGAATGCTTGATACCTGAAAGTTAAATGAATTACCATCAACAACACCTAAGGCCCCTTATTGACCTACAGTGGGAATGACAAACAGATATCTGATATAGGACTACAGAGGGA
Source organism: Salvelinus sp. IW2-2015 (assembly GCF_002910315.2). Classification (NCBI taxonomy): domain Eukaryota; kingdom Metazoa; phylum Chordata; class Actinopteri; order Salmoniformes; family Salmonidae; genus Salvelinus; species Salvelinus sp. IW2-2015. The sequence goes on along the minus strand of NW_019942572.1, from coordinate 538,262 downwards.
ATGTCAAACAGTTATCTGATATTGGCCTACAGTGGGAATGACAAACAGATATCTGATATAGGCCTACAGAGGGAATGTCAAACAGATACATGCTTGATCTAAAAACGGGCTAGAAGAGAATGACAAACAGATATCTGATATAGCTACAGAGGGATGTCAAACAGATATCTGATATAGGATACATAAGGGAATGTAAAACAGATATCTGATATAGGGCTACAGAGGAATGACAAACAGATATCTGATATAGGCCTACAGTGGGACTGTCAAACAGATATTGATATAGGCCTACAGTGGTAATCACAAACAGATATCAGATATGGGCCTAAAGTGGGAATGACAAACATATATCTGATATAGGCCTACAGTGGGAATGTCAACAGATTCTGATATAGGCACTAGGTGGGAATGAACAACAGATATCATGATTAGGGCTACAGAGAGAATGACAAACAGATATCTGAGTATAGGCCTACAGTGGGACTGTCAAACGATATATCTGATATAGCCTACAGGGAATGACAAACAGATATCTGATATAGGCCTACAGTGGGAATGACAAACAGATATCTGATATAAGGCCTATACAGTGGGAATGTCAAACAGATATTTGATATAGGCTACAGTGGGAATGACAAACAGATATCTGAATATAGCCTACAGTGGGAATGACAAACAGATATCTGACTATAGGCTACAGAGGGAATTGTCAAACAGATATCTGATATAGGCCTACAGTGGGAATGACAAACGGATATCTGATATTGCCTACAATGTGGGAATGACACAAAAACGATATCAGCAAATACATGGCCTACAGTGCGAATGTCAGCACAAGATAAAATCTGAATATAAATGGTACTTAACAGTGGGAAAGTCAAAACAGATATCTGGCATATAAAAGAGGGCACTACACAAGTGGGGAAAATTACAAGATAACATATTTCATGGAGCTCATTATTATAGAATTTCTTTAAAAACTATTTAGACAATTCCACGAATGTAGAACAATAGATATGATATAAATTAAATATTTAAATAACAGGTGGCATTTGAGTTATTTAGTTATTTGGAATTCCCCATTTGTTTGTTCATCTCTGACAAAGAGTAAGAGATTTCTGTTTTTGTTAAAAAAAATAAAAAAATAAAAAATGTAAATGTGTCTTTTAGGAGGGGGGAGAACGCTTTAGTGCAGTTTCTCTTTGTGCCAAAGGTTTTACGTATGAACCAAAAAAAGGAAGATAGTGAGTATGCATTGTGTATGTCAAATGCAGTGTTATGCAGCTTCCATAAAACATAGTCGGCGAAACAGTAATACCCTCCTGTTTGACAAATCTCCTTTATTTCATCTATAGAATGTTTTCATCAACAACAACAAATAAACAGGTTTAATTGTATAACGTAAGGTCATCGTGATGTCATCTTCCATCTGCATGTGACATCACGATCATCTGCATGTGGGCCATTTTTTTACCCCTTTTTATCACTAGCTTTGCTGACTTTTAACATGTATCGGGTGGATTTGTGTTGTCATTTGGCCGTCATCAACCAATTGTGTTGTTGTAACCATATATCCCTTCTGACCAACTAACAATACGTGACTAACAAAAGACAAAATGTTCACATTCAGACGTGTAATGAATTTGAGGCATGTACACACAAAATGAATATCACATCAATTTTGCGATTTTTTTAAATTTTTTATATTGTACATAACAGTACCTTTGAGAAGAATTGACAAGGTGGCAACCAACAAGACTGGTTTATATATGTTTATATATTGTTGAGTAAAGGTTTAGTCACCTGAATTCCGTCGTGAAAAAAGCGAATCAAAATGTAAATGTAAAGTGACTAGACGACAATCTCTGTTGTAAGGTAAATGGGTACACGTGCATATATTGGTGAGTGTGTGTGCAGCGTGTGTGTGTGTGTGCAGCGCGTGTGTGTGTGTGCAGCGAGTGTGTGTGTGTGTGTGCAGCGAGTGTGTGTGTGTGCGTATTTTTTTTGTGCATGTATACTGGCACGCACCTTGCCAGAATTTTTTTATGTACACACATGTATCTTGTATAAAAACTATATATGATATACCTGCTATATATAATATATATGCTTGTAAATTAGTCATTGGTGGGTGTAGGTCGGAGGTCGCTTGGAGAGAAAGCTTAAACGCTTGCCAGCAGTATAGTATTGATCAACTCTGTGTTGTCATGCCTTTGTAAAATATCCCATGGAAATGACCTTCATGGTGAAACGATGTTTTCTTGTCATGGAATTTTACCTGAACCATTAAATATTGAGTCGTCAAAAGTAAGTTCGGACTACGCTTGAGTTTCTACCTTCTGCAAGGAGACAAATCTACCGCATGTAGAGATGACATGAACCTCTAAACACCCAACTACAATATCTTACAGCTGGTACAAGTTCACACGTCTTCTTTAAATCAACCCATCACCATTACAAGAGACTCTTTTCCATTCAATAGTAAAAAAATAAATTAAAAAAATTGCCATGTGGTTCGAATGTATACAACAATGCAATGTACAAATGAGCAGATAAATGGCTACATATCTTCAGAAATCATATAACGTATTCATAATCGACAAGATGTGTATAAAAATCGTCAAGACGTGTATAAAAATCGACAAGACGTGTCCCTGGCAGTATTTCTCTATACACAGAATCACAGCATCACAACAACACATGCAATACAAGACAGTACAATACATTACAGTACAGACCAGAGATATGAAACACATCCTTGGTGTTGTTTTTGGTCAGCCCTTCCTCTGGTTAGCTTGGAATTCAGACCTGTATGTCTTGCTAAAGTGTGACAAAGAGTGGAATAATAACATATACAGGTCTGGGATCCAGGCTACATCTGGGAGGGTGTCATCTCAGAATGACTAGACATGACTTCCCACATGGACTGCCTACAGAGCTAACCAACACTCTGTTGTTACTGTGTTCTCACCTGGACTGTCTACAGAGCTAACCAACACTGTGTTGTTACTGTGTTCCTGGGCCAAACACAGACCCTGAGGCTGCAGCAGTACTACAGTTAAATTACCCCTGGGCCAAAACACAGTACCTGGGCTGCAAGCAGTACTACAGTTAAATACCCCTGGGCCCAAACACAGTACCTGAGCTGCAACAGTACTACAGTTAAATACCCCTGGGCCAAAACACAGTACCGGTGAGGCGCAGCAGTACTACAGTTAAATACCCCTGGCCAAACACCAGACCTGGGGCTGCAGCAGTACTACAGTTAAATACCCTGGGCCAAACACAGTACCTTGAGGCTTGCAGCAGTCTACAGTTAAATACCCCTGGGCCAACACAGTACCTGAGGCTGCAGCAGTACTATCAGTTAAATAACCCCTGGGCCAAACACAGGACCCGGGGCT
>NW_019942572.1:514964-528654 GCF_002910315.2 Salvelinus sp. IW2-2015 | reverse complement strand
TTCTCACCTTGACTGTCTACAGAGTAACCACACTGGTGGTTGTTACTGTGTTCTCACCTGGGACTGCCTACAGAGCTAACCAGCACTCTGTTGTTACTGTGTTCTCACCATGGACTGTCTACAGGAGCTAACCAGCACCTGTGTTACTTGTGTTCTCCCTGGACTGCCTAGAGCTAACCAACACTGGTGTTTGTTTACTGTGTTCTCACCTGGACTGGCTACAGAGCTAACCAACAACTGTGTTTGTTACTGTTCACGGATGTCTCAGACAACCACACTGTTGTTACGTGTCTACTGATGTCTACACGGCTATATCCAACACGTGTGTTGTTACTGTGTTCCTGGACTTCACGCCAATGGTGTACTGTGCTCAACACCGCAGCTAACCAACACTGTGTTGTTACTGTGTTTCTACTGGAACTGTCTACAGAGCTTCAACCAACACTGTTTTGGTTACTTGTGTTCTCCACTCTGGACTGTCCTACAAGAGCTAACGCAACACTGTTCACTTGTTACTGTGTTCTCACCTGGGACTGTTACAGAGCTAACCAACACTTGTTTTGTTACTTGCGTTCTCATCTGGAGCGTGTCTACAGAGCTAACAACAGCTGTTGTTGTGACGTGTTCTCACCTGGACTGCTACAGAGCTAACCAACACTGTTTGTTCTGTGTTGCCATCTGGACCTGTCTACAGAGCTAACCAACACTGTTTTCTGGTTCGCCTTACTGTCAGGAGAACCAATTGTTGTCTTTCTACCTGGACTGTCCTACAGAGCTAACCAACACTGTTTGTTACTGTGTTCTCATCTGGACTGTCTTACAGAGCTAACCCAAACACTGTGTGTTACTGCTGTTTCACCTGGAACTGTTTGCTACAGAAGCTAATCCAACACTGTGTGTTGTGTCTTCACTGGACTGTCTCAGTAACCAACACTGTGTTACTGTGCTTCCATCTGACTGTCAGCAGACTACCAACACGTGTTTTACTGTGTTCTACCTGGACTGCTACAGAGCTAACCAACATGTTGTTACTGGTGTTCTCACTGGACTGTCTACAGAGCTAACCAACACTGTGTTGTTACTGTGTTCTCACCTGATGTCAGAGCTAAACCACACTGTGTTGTTCTGTGTTCTCACTGGACTGCTACAGAGCTAACAACACTGTGTTGTTACTGTGTTCTCACCTGGACTGTCTACAGAGCTAACCAACACTGTTGTTACTGTGTTCTCATCTGGACTGTCTACAGAGCTAACCAACACTGTGTTGTTACTGTGTTCTCCCCTTGACTGTCTACAGAGCTAACCACACATGTGTTGTTACTGTGTTCTCACCTGGACTGCCTACAGAGCTAACCAACACTCTGTTGTTCCGTGTTCTCACGCTGGACTGCGCCTACAGCGCTAACCAACACTGTGTTGTTAGTGTGTCTCACCGCTGGACTGTCTACAGAGCTAACCAACACTGTTTTGTTACTGTGTTCTCATCTGGACTGTCTACAGAGCTAACCAAACTGTGTTGGTTATGTGTTCTCACTTGACTGTCTACAGAGCTAACCAACACTGTGTTGTTACTGTGTTCTCACTGGACTGCCTACAGAGCTAACCAACACTCTGTTTGTTACTGTGTTCTCACCTGGACTGCCTACAGAGCTAACCAACACTTGTGTTGTTACTGTGTTCTCATCTGACTGTCTACAGAGCTAACCAACACTGTGTTGTTACTGTGTTCTCATCTGGACTGTCTACGAGAGCTACCAACACTGTTGGTTGTACTGTGTTCACACCTGGACTGTCTACAGAGCTACCAACACTGTGTTGTTCTGTGTTCTCACCTGGACTGTCTACAGAGCTAACCAACACTGTGTTGTTACTGTGTTCACTCTGGATGTCTACAGAGCTAACCACCACTGTTGGTTGTTACTGGTTGTTCTCACCTTGGACTGTCTACAGAGCTAACCCACACTGTGTTGTTACTGTGTTCTCACGCTGGACTGCTACAGAGGCTAACCAACCTGTGTTGTTACTGTGTTCTCACCTGGACTGTCTACAGAGCTAACCAACACTGTGTTGTTACTGCGTGTTCACACTGGACTGTCTACAGAGCTAACCAACACTGTGTTGTTATGTGTTCTCACCTGGACTGCCTACAGAGCTAACCAACACTGGTGTTGTTACTGGTTCTATCTGGACTGTCTACAGAGCTACCAACACTGTGTTGTTACTGTGTTTCTCATCTGACTGTACAGAGCTAACCAACACATGTGTTGTTCTGTTTTCTCACCTGGGACTGTCTACAAGCTAACCAACACTGTTTTGTTACTGTGTTCCTCATCTGGACTGCTACAGAGCTAACCAACACTGTGTTTGTTACTGTGTTCTCAACCTGGACTGTCTACAGAGCTAAACCAACACTTGTTGTTACTGTGTTCTCACCTGGACTGCCTACAGAGCTACCAACACTGTGTTGTTACTGTGTTCTCATCTGGGACTGCCTACAGAGCTAACCAACACTGTGTTTGTTACTGTGTTTCTCATCTGGACTGTCTAGCAGAGCTAACCAGACATGGTGTTGTTACTGTGTTCTACACACGGGACTTCGTCTACCAGCGAGCTAAGGCAACCACTGTGTTGTTACTTGTGTTCTCACCTGGACTGTCTACAGGCTAACCAACACTGTGTTGTTACTGTGTTCAGCACTGGACTGTCTACAAGAGCTAACCAACACTGTGTTGTTACTGTGTTCTCACCTGGACTGTCTACAGAGCTACACGCAACACTGTGTATGTTTACTTGTGTTTCTCACTGGACTGTCTACAGAGCTAACCAAACCACTGTGTTGTTACTGTGTTCTCACGCTGGACTGTCTACAGAGCTAACCAACACTGTGTTGTTACTGTGATTCACACCTGGACTGCGTCTAAGAGCTGAACCAACACTGTGTTGTTACTGTGTTCTCACCTGGACTGCCTGCAGCAGTACTACAGTTAAATACCCCTGGGCCAAACACAGTACCTGAGGCTGCAGCAGTACTACAGTTAAATACCCCTGGGCCAAACACAGTACCTGGAGCTGCAACAGTACTACAGTTAAATACCCCTGGGCCAAACACAGTACCTGGGGCTGCAGCAGTACTACAGTTAAATACCCCTGGGCCAAACACAGTACCCGGAGACACTTTGACTAAATGCTCTTTACTACTTTACTACTGTGATATCAATACAGAGGGACAAGAAGAGAGATATATTTTTGTTTTATCTCCATCACGTGCTTAGGGAAGGGAACTATGTCTATTTGTAAACGTCCTCTATTCAATGTGTATCGCAGAAGTTCAGTGTAACACCGTGATTTATATTTAAAAAGGCAATGTTCCTGCGTTGTTGTCATAGTAGCATGTATTACATGATGGTATACATTGTGGACAGGAAAGGCACATGTACACGCCACGTACAGAATCATAACATACTGGCATTACAGCAGATGCCCATACTAGAGATGTCTGCATAGCATTAAAATCACCACAATACTATCACGTACGTACAGTGCTTGTTAGCAGCAATATTATACATCGGTCGGTGTCATTTACAAGCCTGTAGTGTACACTGTAGAACACTGCATCCCAAATCTGCATCCCTATTCCCTGTACAGAGCACAACTGTTGATCAGGGCCAATAAATGATCTGCCAACAAGCTAAGATGGATCTCATTATAGGCCTACTTATTTCTCAAGGTGTAATGTGTCCTGGGAGAGCAGTGGGTGAACATATAGAGATTGTCAAACAGTACACTCATTTCAAATTGTAATTAAACTGGCCATCAGGTACCTTGAGGCTGTTTAGTCAACAGCAGGGCTACTAATTAATAGAAGATGACCTTTGGATTAATATGTGCTGAATTATTCATATTTGTGTGGGGGGGGATTGCTTCCAAGACATACCAATGATGTCCAGGAGACACTGCAGTGTAAACAGACATAGACATTTCAGAAATGGGGTTCAAAGACTTCCAGAGATTCCAATCAATCACCATCTTCATCATTCCAATCCAACAGCTCTCCACCAATCACCATCTCCATCATTCCAATCCAACAACCATCTCCATCATTCCAATCCACAAGCTCCCCACCAATCACCTCTCCTCATTCCAATCCACAGCTCTCCACCAATTCACCATCTCCATCATTCCAATCCAACAGCTCCCCACCAATCACCATCTCCGCCATTCCAATCCCACAGCTCCCCACCAATCACCTTCATTCCAATCCCACAGCTCTCCACCAATCACCATCTCCATCAATCAAATTCCACCGAAACATGACGGCATATGCATAATAAGAAAGGGCCTGAAGTGGGAAAAAATATAAGATTGTACAATTAATGTTGCGAAAGAGAATATGAATCAGAGGAAATCAAACAACCATGTTGTGTCCAAATGGTCCCCTATGCCCTGTATAGTTTCCCAAATGGACCCCTATTCCCTAAATAGTGTCCCAAATGGACCCCTATGCCCTGTATAGTGTCCCAAATGGACCCCTATTCCCTAAATAGTGTCCCAAATGGACCCCTATGCCCTGTGTAGTGTCCCAAATGGACCCCTATTCCCTAAATAGTGTCCCAAATGGACCCCTATTCCCTAAATAGTGCCCTGGGCCCTGGTCAGAGGTAGTGCACTTTATAGGGAATAGGGTGCCATTTGAGACGTCATATAGTTTATGTATGTCACGTATCCCCCCCCCCCCCGGTACTGCTGCTCATTCTGTTCACCAGTTCTGGAGGTCGACGTCACCGGCTTTCTAGGCTTCACTGAACGGGATTCATTTTCATCAACCCCGGACTGTCTTATCTGATTACACACACCTGGTTGTGTTCCCTGATCTTTGTCGATTATTGTTCCCATGTCCGTTGTGTGAGTACCTATGCGTTGGTGCAGCTGTTACGCTGGGTGCTTTATATATTGTGTATTATGGGTATCGTCCCGTGTCGTTCAACAAGGTTTACCCTCGCTCTTTTGTTTGTGTACAGCCCAGTGTTTTTGTGTACGTGTTTGTTTTGGGTGTATTAAAAACCACTATTGTGTATTCCTGCGCCTGTCTCCAAAAATCCTTTATACCAGCATGAAAAAGTAAAGGAATGCAGACCATCCTCCCAGAGAGGATTATAGAGCGCACATCTTCATCACCACAATACACTGGAGACTGCTAGAATGTCAGGCTACACATAATCATCACCTCAATACACTGGTGTCTGCTAGACTGTCAGGCAACACATTATGGAGCCAACACATTTCCATCACCTCAACACATTGGATTCTACTAGCCTGTCAGGCAACACATTATTAGTGGTGCTTCATTATCATGAGAAAATAAGATCATTACTGATTGAACTGGTATGAAAGGTTTCTTAACAATCACATGGTACGTTCTGCTTTCGTGGGAAATGGCATGTATTAAACTGTGAAATATGTAAGCTGTGTGATAGCACTGCAATCACCCTGCAGCGGTTGTTCGTCTTCTGTTTTTAAAAGACGTGTTCAGAGGGCAGATAGTATGCCTGACATCCACGTATATCCCTGTGGCGCTAGGCTAGGCTATGCTATGCTAGGCTAGGCTAGGCTAGGCTAGGCTAGTCAGCGTTTCTGATGAGAATGATCCCGGATCAGGGATGGGTAGTCCAGAAAGGATATTATTAAGTGCAACGTAAATGTACATCTCTAGCAGTGTGCAGGTAAGCATGTCTTGGAGCATAGCGGCTGTTTCGTACACTATAATTTGGTATATTTGGTATGTTACCTTTTCTCGTCATTAATCTAATTTCATATTTTTGGGGGGCTGACAGTCAAACCTAGTGCAAAGCAAGGCTAGCTAATTAAATCGTTGTTCATCACAAACTTGCACAGCTAAGCTACACGAAATGTGATATGAAAATAACTACCAGTGCTGTGTGTTGATCATCTATCTGTCTATCTATACCTCCTCCTTCTGAAAAATAATGGCACAAATTTGGTCTCTGACTCATTTCCCTTTCATTTCAGTTGCTGGGCTAGTCTAGAGACAGTCAGAACATACTTTCAATAGTATACTTGTCGAACAATGGCAAACCAAAGTAGGAGGGAAAGACAAAGAGAGAAACAAGAAGAAAATCAATTGCAATTACGTGGTCAGATAATATGCATCAAGGTGTTGTTCTGGGACACCCAAAGGAGAGGTGACAGAAAACCAATTCACACACTGCAAACATTTCAATGTTACTCGCCAGGCACATTTCACATGGATTTAATGTCACAGAGAGAAGGAAAATAAATGTTTTTTTGTGTCTCTTCTTCTGGCTGTGATTCATTACATGGCGTCTTGTTGTTTTTTGTTATGATAGATGCTTGCATATTCTCCCCAGTTTGAACTTGATTAGCCTTTTTTTTTATTGTTTTTGTATAAACAAGCAAAGAACAACGTTCCGCAACCGTTTCATCGAGTCATAGTAACCATACCCCCCACCCTGCCTCGACCTCACCCGTCTCCCTACAGACCATCACCCCCCCTCTGACCATAACGATCCTAAAGACCATCCCTCCCTAAAAGCCCATCACCCTCCTAAGACGCCATCACCCCGCCCTCCTAAGACCACAATCACCCCCCCTCCTCCCTACAGACCGCATCACCTCCCTCTCTAAAGACCCAATACGCCCGCCGCCTCACCCGCCTGCTACAAGACCCATCACCTCCCTTCACCTACAAGACCATCCACACACCTCCTACAAGCCACATCGACAACCTCCCTACGACTCCATCCCTTCCCCTCAGCCACCTTCCCAGACCCATAGACCTTCGCCTCAAGACTCCCCTCCCCGTAGCCCATCCACCCCCTCCCCTACAGGACATACCCACTCCCTACAGACCCAGTCACCCCTCCCCAGACCCATCAAAACCTTAAGCGCCCTAGACCAGACACCATCACCCCCAGCCCTCCCTCGCCAACCTCACTACCAAAGGAGCATCCTCCACCTCCATTCAGACCACCCTCCCAAGTTCAGGAGCCCACCTAGATCATACCTCCCACTATGTATTCAAAAAGGAGCCACTTTCAGAATCCATTAGCTCGCCCTAGTTTACAAAGGAGCGCACTCTTCAGATATCCATCGACCGTCCACCCTAGTTTCAAAGGAGCACTTCAGAGTCACACAACCTCGCCTTTTCAAGAGCCATTCAGATCATCACCCTCCCCTAGTTTTCAAAGGAGTGCCAGCTTTCAGAGATTCCATCACCACCCTCTAGTCTCGAAAGGGTCACCCTTCAGTGGGCTGCATCCCCATCTCCTGATTAACATAATGATGACTGCCTCCGCCTATCCCTGAATTAACAATAATGATGACTGCGCTCCCCATCTCCTGATTAACATAATGATGACTGCTTCCCTATCTCCTGATTAACATAATGATGACTGCCTCCCCATCTCCTGATTAACATATGTGACTGCCTCCCCCATCTCCTGATTAACATAATGATGACTGCTCCCTCATCTCCCGATTAACATAGATTGACTTGCCTCCCATCTTCCATGATTAACTAATGATGACTGCCTCCCCATATCTGATTAACATAATGATGATGCCTCCCTATCTCCTGATTAACATGAATGATGACTGCCTCCCCATCTCCGATTAACATAATGATGACTGCTCTCCCCATCTCCTGATTAACATAATGATGACTGCCCTCCCCATCTCCTGATTAACATAATGATGACTGCTCCCCCATTCCGATTAACATAATGATGACTCGCTCCCCATCTCCTGTTAACATAATGATGACTGCCTCCCCATTCTCTGATTAACATAATGATGACTGCTCCCCCATTCTCTGATTAACATAATGATGACTGCCTCCTCTCTCTGATTAACATAATGATGACTGCCTCCCTCTCTGATTCCTAATGATGACTGTCCATCTCCTGATTAACATAATGATGACTGCTCCTATCTCTGATTACTAATGCCGTCTCTCCTGATTACATAATGATGACTGCCTCCCCCATTCCCTGATTAACATATGATGACTGCCTCCCCATCTCCTGATACATAATGCTGACTGCCTCCCCCATCTCCGATTAACATAATGCTGATCTGCGCTCCCCATCTCCTGATAACATAATGTGACTGCCTCCCCATCTCCTGATTAACATAATGATGACTGCCTCCCCCATCTCTGATTAACATAATGATGATGCCATCCGATCTCCTAATTAAGTAAAGATGACTGCATCACAACAGCCAGTAGGATACTATTCTGCATATAAAAAAGGTTGAATCTCTTTTGAAAGTTCCAATGTGTACGCATATTAGTATTGAACCCATGCACCATGTACAATATGTTAATGATATTCTACAGGTATGTGTGTATGGGTGCTGTCATTTGTGGTTGAACTCTTGACTCTACTTCTTGAACTGTGTTAATTTTTCTTCTGTTTACTGATCTTAAGGACTTCCAGCTGAATGCATGAGAGACTGATGCAATGATATGGAATGGCATGTAAATGCATGGTGACATTGCGAGTCTGATGCATTGAGAGACTGAATGCAATGAGAGAGTGAATGCAATGAGAGACTGAATGCAATGAGAGACTGAATGCAATGAGAGACTGGATGCAATGAGAGACTGAATGCAATGGGGGACTGAATGCAATGAGAGACTGAATGCAATGAGAGACTGAATGCAATGAGAGACTGAATGCAATGAGAGAGCGAATGCAATGAGAGAGTGAATGCAATGAGAGACTGAATGCAATGAGAGACTGAATGCAATGAGAGAGTGAATGCAATGAGAGACTGAATGCAATGTTGTATTCAGCAGTCGGCTCACAGAGTCTGTGAAAACACGTGTCTTTGTATAGAAAGTAACACGCCTTTGTGTATAAAGTTATGTATAAGAACCAAGGCAGCAGTTTTTCCGCTGTAGCTAACATTCTTCGACAGTCAACTCATATCCTCTGACTGTTCTCCTATTCTCTAAAGAGCAACCCTAATCCACGTTGAGACTCCGGTATGTATTAACAACGTAACACTCACCTTTCCATTAATTATTTGGCGGGAGTAGGATCTCCTGTGTCCCTGGCTTTGAAATAGGATCAGCCTCCCTGGTCGAGTCCCAAATGGCACCCTATTTCTTATATTAGTGCACTACTACCAGAGCAGCATTGGTCAAAAGTAGTGCACTATAAAGGGAATAGGGTGCCATTTGTAAACATAGCCTCGCCCTCACCTTTCAGATTAACTCACAAGTACGGTGTCCATGTTAGGACACACTCAGCCTCAAGCCTCACACACCAGACAGGCCTTGTCACCATGCCAATAAGGACTGGGTTCCCAGACCCAAATTAAGATAACTCCTACTGCTAATCATGCAATACAGCTGTGGAGAATATCCATTAACCCCTCTAGAGTCTAATTAGTATAATAATCTAATTAGTATAGTAATAAAAATCCTCATAAAAATATGTCATTTTAAGCTCTTGGGACTCGTCTGAAGTTGGTACAGCCGATCTGCCCGACGTCTGTCTGTAGCATCCGAACAGTTTTGGATAACCCTCTGTGGAAAGGTGAGACTCTCATGAACACATGTATGTCAATTGTTTCGCTTAACGATTCCTACAGGCCTCCCAAGACTCTTCTGAACGTCCCCCCGGTACCAGTAATAAAAAATGATGAATGCAAGTGTATATATATATACTGTATACATGGAGACTGTTAAGTGACAGAAATATGGGGTTAAATACTTGTCAAAAAAAATACAAAATGTTTCCTGTTCTTTCTTATACCTCTCAGATATTCCATGTAGTGAATCTGTTATTCAATGCGATTTTTGGGGGGACTAACAGCAGTTAGGCCAAATAACGTCAAATATTTGTTTTCACTATTTTTGGGATACTTCAAGGGGTCTTAAAATTCTAAATCAAATAGCAAGGTGATCGTTGGTATGACCTTCTTAAAACAATTCCTTATAGCTTAGTAGAACCCCCCCCCCCCCGGCTTAGACAGGGCTTAGACTGTAATGGGTTAAAAGTATCCTTTTAGTCTAGTATACGAGGTGTAATGTTTGTCTTGGAAACCAGCCTTAAATGTTATATCTGTCCATTTGACCTGACTAGTATAGCAGCAAGTAGCACAGACGTGTAAAATGGAGAGTTGATTGTTGCAGGGGCGTCAGCGCGAGTCTGACATTGGAGAGCGGGTGGGTTAGGGGTGGGACACATTGTGCTTGGTTGTCTGAAGATACAGACAAATCTCAACATACAAATGGGCATATTTACAAGGCTATGAGGGCCCTTGCAGGAATCCTTACTCTGGTACAGTCCAATCAGTCTTTAGTGCCATTCATGCTGTGCTGAGTAATTCATGTGGATATATTCAATTAAACAACCATTTTGTACTCTTTCTCTGCTACTGTATGATTCATTTAGTTGTATTTTTCTACCTTCCGCTAGGTCAGGTTGCTTCTACTGCTACTCTACTTACCATATGGTTTGTAACTTAACTAAATATGTTCAACTTATTATATAGTTATTATACTGTAATAATAACCAGCAACACAGATCATCATGGCCGCCTCTCTGCTGCAGTTATTATACTGTAATAATAACCAGCAACACAAGATCATCATGCCGCCTCTCTGCCTGCAGTATTATACTGTAATAATAACCAGCAACACAGATCATCATGGCCGCCTCTCTCCTACAGTTATTATACTGTAATAATAACCAGCAACATAGAGCATCATGGCCGCCTCTCTCCTGTATGAAATTAATACACGCAATACACCATATGGACTTAAGATGCTATTCTTTCATCAGAGATAATTCAGATTGATTCCCACTATGACAGATCATCAGTCTATGATCTCTATGAGCTTGGAGAGACACGTCTCACTATCTGACCTGTTGGTTTGTGGCCTGTCACTCTCCTGACATAATCATGACAGCACCAAACAAAGTCCCAGCACGTGGAACACACCTTCATCACCCATAGTCACTGTGATGAAGTTAAAATCTAAGCTGAAAGCACTCACATTTACACTCACACTCACCCAGCTAGTTTGCCAGGGGTTGTGTGCGGGCAGTTGCCAAGAACATCACTTGCAGTTATTTGTCCTCTTCTATTTTCTCCTCCGTTGGTAACCTGCTGACTCTGTGATGAAGACTAAGACTGTGAAATGTGCATGTAATTCGGTAGCTGACAACTATTCTTAGTTTCAAAACATTCACTATCAGTTTTTTCTCTCACAGCCAGAAGTACCCAGCGTTAGCAAGTTAGATAAAACATATAGATTCAACGGTTGTAAAGATGGGGAGAGGCCTGGCCGTAATAAAGAGATGCTCTGCTTTTCTGACACCACACTCCAAAAAGCAAGTCCTGCAGGCTCTAGTTTTGTCTAATATTGATTATTGTCCGGTCATGTGGTCCAGTGCGGCAAGGAAAGACCTAGTTAAGCTGCAGCTGGCCCAGAACAGAGCAGCAAGCCTTGTTCTCCAATGTAATCAGAGGGCTAATATAAATACTATGCATGTCAGTCTCTCTTGGCTAAGAGTTGAGGAGAGACTGACTGCATCACTTCTTCTTTTTATAAGAAACATTAATGTGTTGAAAATATCAAATTGTTTGCATAGTCAACTTACACACAGCTCAGACACACACTTATCCCACCAGACATACCATCAAGGGTATTTTCATAGTCCCCAAATCCAGAACAAATTCAAGAAAACATACTGTATTATATAGAGCCCTTATTGCATGGAACTTCCTTCTCAAATTGCTCAAATAAATAGCCAACCTGGTTTCAAAAAACAAATAAAGCAACCCCTCTCCCCTATTTGACCTAGATAGTTTGTGTGTATGCATTGATATGTAGGCTACGTGTGCCTTTTTAAAAATGTATGCAGTTCTGTCCTTGAGCTGTTCTTGTCTAATGATGTTCTGTATTATGTCATTCTGTATTATGTTTCGTGTTTTGTGTGGACCCCAGGAAGAGTAGCTGCTGCTTTTGCAACAGCTAATGGGGATCCTAGTAAAATACCAAATACCACATAAAACCTGACTTAACTAGCTACTAGCCAGATTAAAGCATATTGTTTCCCACGTCTGTTCTGACATATCAAAGTTTATAAACATTCGTACACTTTGTACTTAAAAACGTACTTTGTTGTTTCCGACAACAATTACTTTTCCCGGTGCGGTGAGTAATGATGGTGGTTCGGCAATGGAAGCTTTTATCTCACTCGCACACTGCTTGTCACAAACATAGACTATAAAAAAAAAAAATCGGTTAAAATTGAGAGTGAGAAAGAAGCAGTCAGTGGGGACAGGTGAAGTGACTCACATCAAGTTCCAACAGCAGAGACACTTTTCAAAATAAAAGTCTCTCAACGAATCTCGTGACTCATTTTTCAAAATAAAAGGTATTGGGGCAGTTTTTTGGGGGTGGTACATTATATATGGGGGGGGGGGGCATGCCCCCCTTGTCCCCCTGGCCCATACTCCCTTGACTTGACTGATGAGACCTAATAAAATGTGTTTGTACCAAAGTAAAGAGAGAGGACCACAGACAGACAGACAGACAGACAGACAGACAGACAGACAGACAGACAGACAGACAGACAGACAGACAGACAGACTAGAGGGGTAAACTAAGGGTAACACTAAAGGGGGGTAACACTAGAGGGGTAACACTAGAGGGTGTAACTTAGAGGGGTAACACTAGAGGGGTAACATAGAGGGGGTAAACATTAGAGGGGTAACATAGAGGGGTAACAAAGGGTCCAGAGGGGTACACAGAGGGGTAACACCAGAGGGGGTAACACTCAGAGGGATAACACAGAAGGGTCACTAGAGGGTAACACACAGAGGGGTAACACCAGGGGTATAAAAGGGGGTAACACTAGAGGGGGTAAACTGAGGGGTACACTAAGGGGGTAAACGAAGGGGTATAAAAGGGTAACATTAGGGGGGTAAACCTAGAGGGTAACACAGAGCAGATGCCTCCAGAGGGGTAACTCCAGAGGGGTAACTGAGGGGTAACAGAGGCGTAACTAGAGGGGTAAAACGAGAGGGGAAATAGAGGGGTAACACTAGAGGGGTAAACTAGAGGGTACACCAGAAAGGTAAAAACTAGAAGGGGGGTAACACAGAAGGGGTAACACGAAAGGGGTAACACCGAGGGGTAACACTAGAGGGGTAACTACGAGGGGTAACACTAGAGGGTTAACACCAGAGGGGTACACCCAGAGGGGTAAACACTAGAGGGGTAACAGAAGGGTAACACTAGGGGTAACACACACTAGAAGGGGTAACACCAAGGGGTAACACTAGAGGGGTAACACTAGAGGGGTAACTAGAGGGGGTAAACAAAGGGGTACCAGAGGAGTACACGAGGGGTAACACTAGAGGGTAACACTAGAGGGGTAACACTCAGAAGGGTAACATAGAAGGGTAAACAGTAACCGAGAGGGTATACACTAGAGGGTAAACAGAAGGGGTAACACTAGAAGGGTAACACACAGAAGGGGTAACACTAGAGGGTAACACTAGAGGGGTTACAACCAGAAGGGTAACCACTAGAAGGGGTAACCAGAGGGTAACACTAGAGGGTAACACTAGAGGGGTACACTAGAGGGGTAACACTAGAGGGGTAACACGAGAGGGGGTAACACTC
>NW_019942572.1:505791-514640 GCF_002910315.2 Salvelinus sp. IW2-2015 | reverse complement strand
GGTAACACAAGAGGAGGGTTAACACTAGAGGGGTAACACCAGAGGGGTAACATTAGAGGGGAACACTAGAGGGGTAACACTAGAGGGGTAACACTAGAGGGGTATAGGGTAACACCAGAGGGGTACACACTAGAGGGGTAACACAGAAGGGGTAACACTAGAGGGGTAACACAGAAGGGGTAACACTAGGGTGTAACACGAGAGGGTAAACACAGAGGGTTAACCAGAAGGGGTAACACTAGAGGGGTAACACCAGAGGTAACACTAGAGGGGTAATACTAGAGGGTAACACTAGAGGGGTAACACTAGAGGAGGTAACACCAGAAGGGGTAACACTAGAGGGGGAACACTAGAGGGGTAACACTAGAAGGGGTAACACCAGAAGGGTGGTAACACTAGAGGGGTAACACTAGAAGGGGTAACACCAGAAGGGGTACACTAGAGGGGTAACACTAGAAGGGGTAACACTAGAAGGGGTAAACACTAGAGGGGGTAACACTAGAAGGGGTAACACCAGAAGGGGTAACACTAGAGGGTTAACACTAGAAGGGGTAACACTAGAGGGTTAACACCAGAAGGGGGAACAACTAGAGGGTTAAACACTAGAGGTTAACACTAGAGGGTTAACACTAGAGGGTTAACAACTAGAAGGGTAACACTAGAGGGGTAACACCAGAAGAGCGGAGGTAACACTAGAAGGGGTAACACTAGAGAGGGGTTAACAACTAGAGGGTTAACACTGAAGGAAGTACACTAGAGGGGTAACACTAAGGGGTACACTAGAGGGGTAACACTAGAGGGGTAACACTAGAGGGGGTAACACTAGAGGGGTAACACTAGAGGGGTAACACTAGATGGGTAACACTAGAGGGGGTAACACCAGAGGGTAACACTAAGAGGGGTAACACTAGAGGGGTAACACTAGAGGGGTGGTAAACACTAGAGGGGTAACACTAGAGGGGGAACCCAGAAAGGGGTAACACTAGAGGGGTAACACTAGAGGGGTAACACCAGAAGGGGTAACACTAGAAGGGGTAACACCAGAGGGGTAACACTAGAGGGGGTAAACACTAGAGGGGTAACACCAGAAGGGGTAACACTGAGGGGTAACACCAGAAGGGATACACTAGAAGGGGTACACCAGAGGGGTAACACCAAGGGGTAACACAGAGGGGTAACGAGAGGGGTACACTAGAGGGGGTGAACCTAGAGGGGGTAACACTAGAGGGGTAACACAGTAGAGGGTACCTAGAGGGTAACACCAGAAGGGGTAACACTAGAGGAGGTAACACTAGAGGGGTAACACAGAAGGGTAACACTAGAGGGGTAACACCAGAAGGGGTAACACTAGAAGGGTAACAACTAGAGGGGTGAACCTAGAGGGGGTAACACTAGAGGGGTAACAACTAGAGGGGGTAAACCAGAGGTAACACCAGAAGGAGGGTAACACTAGAGGGGGTACACTAGAGGGGTAACATGTAGAAGGGTAACAACCAGAATGAGGTAACACCAGAAAGGGTAACACTAGAGGGGGTAAGCACCAGAAGGGGTACACTAGAGGGGTACACTAGAAGGGTAACACCAGAGGGAAACCAGAGGAGGGGGTAACACTAGAGGGGCGGTAACACTAGAGGGGTAACACAGAAGGGTAACACTAGAGGGGTACACTAAGGGGTAACACTAGAGGGGTAACACCAAGACAGGGGGTAACACTAGAGGGGGTAAACTAGAAGGGTAACACTAGAGGGTAACACCAGAGGGTAACACTAGAAGGGGTAACACTAGAGGGGAGTAAACTAGAGGTAACACTAGAGGGGTAACACTAGAAGGGTAACACTAGAGGGGGTAACACTAGAGGGTACACCAGAGGGGTAAACACTAGAAAGGGTAACACTAGAGGGGTAACACGTAGAGGGGTAACACCGAAGGGGCTAACACTAGAGGGGGTAAACACTAGAAGGGGTACACTAGAGGGGTAACACTAGAGGGTAACACCAAGAAGGGGTAACACCAGAAGGTGGTAACACTAGAGGGGTAACACCAGAAGGGTAACACAGAGGGGTAACACTAGAGGGGTAACACCAGAAGGGTAACAATTAGAGGGGTAACACTAGAGGGTTACACTAGAATGGTTACCCGGTGTCTCACCACTTCAACACAGAGTAAACACTGCCTGTGGTGGTTCACAAATACACACAGGATCAATTGGCTCCTTCTAACCTTCCTTTATACGGTCTACACTAAGGCTTTTTTTACTTCTACCTTCCTTTATCGGTCGTACACTAAGGCCTTTTTTTACTTTGGAATATGTTGTGAATGTGGATTCACCTTTCATGGTTTGTTTTTAATATCTTTAACATCAGCTGCACAGACAATTAAAACTACAAAAAGACAAAAATGTACATTTTCCATGTTTTGTTTGTTTGTTGACATAGCATTGTTACTTTAACGATAACTTTCCAGTAACTAACTGGAGCGTTCCTCTCTGGAAGGGTTTCAACTATGTCCTCAATAGACATATTGTTTTGAACATCTTCTCCCAGTGGTGGTATCTGTCATGGAAATGTGTCAGTATGCTCTGATGTTTTCTCTGTTTTGGTCTGTGACAATATACATTTATTTTAATATTTTTTACACTTTTGCTCTCAATCACTGAATAAAGAATAGAAATATCAATGACACAATAATGTTAAAGGAATTGTTTTTACTGTTCACTCTGTCTTGTCTGTCTGTCTGTCGTGTCTGTCTGTCTGTCTGTCTGTCTGTCTGTCTGTCTGTCTGTCTGTCTGGTCTGTGTCTGTCTGTCTGTCTGTCTGTCTTGTCTGTCTGTCTGTCTGTCTGTGTCTGTCTGTCTGTCTGTCTGTCTGTCTGTCTGTCTGTCTGTCTGTCTGTCTGTCTGTCTGTCTGTCGTGTCTGTCTGTCTGCTGTCTGTCTGTCTGCTGTCTGGTTGTCTGTTCTGTCGTCTGTGTTGTCTGGTGTTAACCCTCTGGTGTTAACCCTTCTGGTGTTAACCCTTCTGGTGTTAACCCTTCTGGTGTTACATATTTTGGACATAGAAACAGTAGGATTGGCTCTGCGGTCTCACAGTTCCTTTCCTTGATTCCATGTCTTGATTCCTCCATCCTCGCCTCCTTTTCAAAACTGACTGGTGAGTAGCCTAGGTTCTATCTGTGGTGAATCTCACAAGTCTTTTACTTTGATTCCTTACCTTGTGTCCTAGTCTCCTTGCTTCCTTCYCAAAACGTAAGGGGAAGCGAGGAGAGCATTGGAGGAGATTGACTGGTCACATGATAACATTCTGAAGCCATAGATTCTCATGTTTATATTACCTAGAACCGTTACATTCCATCAGTTATAACTATACTACTTAGTTTTTTTTGTTGCTATTGTTGTGATACATTTGTATCCTCCACTTTATGTGATCACGATTATATCAGTGTATCAGTCCATCAACTATCTGTATTCAAAATCCCTCCGGGAGATAGTGGTGTAAATCAAAACTGAAAGTCTCCCAACGGAAAAATCCTTTTTGTACGGACAATTCTATGACAGTTCCTTGGCAACACATAAGCCCATGTGTGCCACAGATTCCCTAAGCTGACTATTTGGATCAGGAGGGAGAGAGAGAGAGAGAGGCAGCCATTTCCAAAAGTGGACAAAATAGAAGATCCCTGCAGCTTTCAGAGTTGGTGCTTTGAGATAGACTGTGTATGTTGATGTGTGTGTGTGTGTGTGGGGGGGCGGCAAGGGAGATGCACTTAAAGAGGAAATCCCTTTGAAATGTCAGACAAATCCTAATAAGAGTCACAAGCAGGAATAATGCTTCCCATACTATGAAGTTAGTTTCTGTCTGTTTTGTTAATTTGAAGGTATATCAAATATTATTTAAAAAAATCGGATTATTTATTACCCTGGTTTTCCAKGACTTGAATGCTTGTCTATTACAAAATATGCCATTCAATATGCTGACCTGACATTCAAAAAGAATTTCACTCGTGTTTACGCTAACACACATTCACGGTTCTAACGGCAGCCTTTCCTGTTATGSTGCCTTGAATAGCATGTTTTATGCCATCTTTACAATTGAAGTATATATAGTTACCCAGCATTCATGTGGTTATTTCATGAAGAGAAAAAAGAAGGACGTCTAACCATTCTCATTTCTAAGATAAGACGGTGAAAAGGTGTTACGGGAAAAGGCATCATGAATTATGTACGTCGACGGAGATGTGAAGTTTATGTCTGAAAAAAATGACTCAGTTGGTGAAAATGTCAACGTGTACTTTTCTGCTGCAAAGGGTTCTRCAATATGCAGGYTACGATAATGTGKAATTAAAAATAATTACTGACAGTAATAATACAWTGTGAAGAAACACTATTGATACACCACATAATGAACACCAGAAGGTAACGTCTTGACTGTTGTTTTACTGCTTCTGATGATGATGAATGAATGTCACTGCAACAACGGTGACAAATACATCATGACTGTACTCATACAAATACATCATACTGTACCTACCAAATATATTCATACTGTACCTACAGATATATTCACACTGTACCTCAATATATCCATACTGTACCTACAATATATCATACTGTACCTAACAAATATATCTACTGTACCTACAAAATACATCATACTGTACCTTCAAATACATCATACCGTACCTTCAATATTATCATTACTTACCCTACAAATATATCAACTGTACCTGACAAATATATCATACTGTACCTACAATATATCATACTGTACCTTCAAATACATCATACTGTACTCGTACATCACACAATATATCATACTGTACCTACAAATATATCATACTGTACCTACAAATACATCATACTCTACCTTTTCAAATACATCATACACCAAATATATCATAACTGTACCTACAAATATAGTCATACTGACCTACAAATATATCATACTGTACCTACAGAATATATCATGACTGTAACATACCAAAATATATTCATTACTGTCCTCAAATACATCATACCGTACCTTCAGATATATCATACTGTACTTACAAACAATCATTTACTTACCTTCAAATACATCATTTACTGCTACCTAACAAAATATATCATACTGTACCTACAAATATATCATACTGTACCTACAAATACATCATACTGTACAGTCGTGGCCAAAAGTTTTGAGAATGACACAAATATTAATTTTCACAAAGTCTGCTTCCTCAGTTTGCATGATGGCAATTTGCATATACTCCAGAGTGTTATGAAGAGTGATCAGATTAAGTGCAATTAATTGCAAAGTCTCTCTTTGCCATGCAAATGAACTGAATCGCAAAAAACATTTCCACTGCATTTCAGCCCTGCCACAAAAGGACCAGCTGACATCATGTCAGTGATTCTTTCGTTAACACAGGTGTGAGTGTTGACGAGGACAAGGCTGGAGATCACTCTGTCATGCAGATTGAGTTTGAATAACAGACTGTAAGCTTCAAAATGTATGGTGGTGCTTGGAATCATTGTTCTTCCTCTGTCAACCATGGTTACCTGCAAGGAAACACGTGCCGTCATCATTGCTTTGCAAAAAAAGGGCTTCACAGGCAAGGAGAGTGGTTCAATTGTTGTGAAGAAGGCTGCAGGGAGCCCAAGAAAGTCCAGCAAGCGCCAGGAAAGTCTCCTAAAGTTGATTCAGCTGCGGGATTGGGGCACCACCAGTACAGAGCTTGCTCAGGAATGGCAGCAGGCAGGTGTGAGTGCATCTGTACAGGGATTGGACTGCTGAGGACTGGGGTAAAGTAATTTTCTCTGATGAATCCCCTTTCCGATTGTTTGAGGTATCCTGAAAAAAGCTTGTCCGGAGAAGACAAGGTGAGCGCTACCATCAGACGTGTGTCATGCCAACAGTAAAGCATCCTGAGACCATTCATGTGTGCTTCTCAGCCAAGGGAGTGGGCTCACACACAATTTTGCCTAAGAACAAAGCCATGAATAAAGAATGGTACCAACACATCCTCCGAGAGCAACGTCTMCCAACCATCCAGGTMCAYGGCCAGGAAACTCCCCAGATCTTAATYCCATGGAGAACTTGTGGTCAATCCTCAAGAGGCGGGTGGACAAAGAAAACCCCWCAAATTCTGACAAACTCCAAGCAGTGATTATGCAAGAATGGGCTGTCAGGATGTGGCCCAGAAGTTAATTGACAGCATGYCAGGGCGGATTGCAGAGGTCTTGAAAAAGAAGGGTCAACACTGCAAATATTGACTCTGTGCATCAACTTCATGTAATTGTCATTAAAAGCCTTTGACACTTATGAAATGCTTGTAATTATACTTCAGTATTCCATAGTAACATCTGACAAAAATATCTAAAGACACTGAAGCAGCAAACTTTGGGAAAATTGTATATTTGTGTCATTCTCAAAACTTTTGGCCACGACTGTACCTCCAAATACATCATTCTGTACCTATAAAATACATTCTAACTACAGTGGAAGAACACAGCATACCTCAGGAGGTATACTCCAGAATCTAAAATCACATGAAAGGGTTCTGATGTTCTTCAAAGAAGACTGTCTATAGATCTTAAACATGTTCACTGGTGGGCAGGAATCGTATCCAGACAGATAATCATATCCAACTGATAATTCATCTGTTTATACAGCCATRAATGTGTCAAAATCAAATCTTTCAAATTTCAAATTCTAAAGACACTGTTTGTGCGTGAGACTTTTTTGGGGGTTTGTTTTGTTGCTTTTCACACGTCACATTTTCTCAAAGATGAATGGTGAATAGTGAATTCAAACATGAATAGTGCAAMTCAGACACGTTTGTATAGAATACTTTACATTCAAAGTTTTCTMCAAATATCTGCAGTAGTAAATTCACTAGTCCCACACACACGTGCACATGTGACTGATTTTGACAGAAACTGAGCCTTAAAGAAACCCCAGTTTGGTTCCACTCCACATCATTTGATGTGTTTCAGTCTATTAACGCTTTGGTTCTGACACCTCATCTTTTCCACCATTTAAAAAGTGACACCTTTCTTCCATACCGTAGTCAAATCAAATAGAATKTAATTGGTCACAATCACGTGTTTAGCAGATGTYAATTATGGGTGTAGCRAAATGCTTGTGTTTCTAGCTCCAACAGTGCAGCAATGTCTAACAAGTAATATTTAACAATATCACAACAATACACACAATGCACACAAATCCAAAGTAAAGGAATGGAATTAAGAATATATAAATATAATGACRAGCAATGTCAGAGCGGCATAGACTAAGACACAGTAGAATAGAATACAGTATAAACATATGAGATGWGTAATGCAAAATATGCAAACATTATTAAAGTGACTAGTGTTCCATTATTAAAGTAGGCAGTGATTTTAAGCCTGTGTGTATAGGGCAGCAGCATCTGATTTGCTAGTGATGGCTGTTTAACAGTCTGATGGCCTTGAGATAGAAGCTGTTTTTCAGTCTCTCGGTCCCTGCTTTGACGCACCTGTACTGACCTCGCCTTCTGGATGATAGCGGGGTGAACAGGCAGTGGCTCGGGTGGTTGTTGTCCTTGATGATCTTTTTGGCCTTCCTGTGACAACGGGTGCTGTAGGTGTTCTGGAGGGCAGGTAGTTTGCCCACGGTGATGCGTTGGGCCGACTGTTTGCAATCACYATCGCACTGCACACTGCCGGATCCCATCTGGATAAGAGGAATACCTACGTCAGAATGCTGTTCATTGACTATAGCTCAGCATTCAACACCATAGTGACAACTGCACCGCCCACAACCGCAGGGCTCTCCAGAGGGTGGTGCAGTTGCCACTATGGTGTCGAACAGCATGTAAATGCTATCTTAAAATAGCATTTTTGTCCCCCCCCCAGTTGTATCATTCCACTGTGATACAAAAAGAGGCATCGGTGTGCATTAGGACCATGCAGACGCCTCAGAGCGGTCGGGTAGGCTGTTTGGTGGTTTCAGCCAGCTGGATTTAGGACCACGCCGCACACTACAAAGCGTGTTGAACAGTAGCAGTTGCTGTGTGTGTGTGTGTTGTGCTTTTTCTCCGAGTTGTAAAAACAAGCAGAGCAGGATCTGGCCACTCTTTATTTCACTGATGGCAAGGTTACTGCTGTTTGATTTAACAGAAAAAAAAAGTATTTATTCCCAGTGCTGAGCTAGTAGTGTAACTGACATGTAACAGTAGCTGATGTTTCATCCCCTCTCGAATGAAGTTCTGTCTCCAGCTACAGCATCTGTCAGGTAGCAGTGTCTAACAGCWTTTGTGTGTATGGAAATGTTTTATTTTATTTATTTTCACCAGTTAATGTACCACAGAGCTAGCCAAAAGTTGGCTAAAAATAGATATTATTTTTTTGCCTCAATCACAGTCAGTATAGCAATGTAACGTTATCGATCTGTCAGTTTCCCTTAGCTAATTCCCTACTTTTCACACTCATGGAATAAACAGCTCTACAGGCTTAACTGTCATGGTGCACAGTCAGTAAACAACACTATGCTCATCATGTCTTAGCAGGATCAGATGGTGACGGGTGTCTTAGCAGGATCAGATGGTGACGGGTGTCCCAGCAGGATCAGATGGTGACGGGTGTCCCAGCAGGATCAGATGGTGACGGGTCTCTTAGCAGGATCAGATGGTGACGGGTGTCTTAGCAGGATCAGATGGTGACGGGTGTCTTAGCAGGATCAGATGGTGACGGGTGTCTTAGCAGGATCAGATGGTGACGGGTGTCCCAGCTTTAGGCTACAGTCTGAGATCTTGGAATTATGGTCATTTCAATTGTTGCACCATTGATTATATTCTTGGATAATATAATGTATATATGTAAATATACAGAGAATG
>NW_019942572.1:488408-505716 GCF_002910315.2 Salvelinus sp. IW2-2015 | reverse complement strand
GCGCCCTGCACGCCCCAACCCAACACACCCCACTCTGCCAGAGGTCCCACGCCCTGCAGCGCCCCAACCCAACACACCCCACTCTGCCAGGGTCCGCGCCCTGCAGCGCCCCAACCCAACACACCCCACTCTGCCAGAGGTCCCGCGCCCTGCAGCGCCCCAACCCAACACACCCCACTCTGCCAGAGGTCTCACGCCCTGCCAGCGCCCAACCCAACACACCCCACTCTTGCCAGAGGTCCCACGCCCGGCTGCAGCCCCCAACTCAACACACCCCACTCTGCCAGAGGTCTCACGCCCTGCAGCGCCCCAACCCAAACAACCCCACTCTGCAGGGGTCCCCCGCCCTGCAGTGCCCCAACCCAACACACCCCACTCGGCTTTAGGATCTTGTGAAGATCTTAGTGATCTTTTTGTCATACAGTATTCCATATAAGGCATACAGACCTTATGAAAGTTGCACAGTATACCTTTAATCTTGGAATAAATCACATCTTGTGATACATAATTTGACATTACTGCCAACCATTGTGGCATTGTGGGAGGATAACCAAACTTACAATTAATGGCAATGCATTTATTATCCACTATAAATGCTAAGTTACACAGTTTATTCTGATAACATTGTCCAGTATCAACATTTCCAAGCAAACCAAAAATTGGGCGAAGGGAGAATATGTAGACATGCTAAGATAAAAGCCAGCCTTCACAAGGCCATAAAATATTGAAATATGTCCTCTGTTGGTGTTTTACATCTCCAGTAGAGGAATTACATTGTTGAGTGCATGATATTCAGTTTCACTGGCATATATCACGTTCTATGAATGGTCTTAAGCTGGCATTCAAACATATTTGTATCTATTCATCATCATCAGTAGTGTTTCCCAGGTCTTCTTCACCTTTCTGTTTTACATGTTTTGTGTCATCGGGAAAAAGCCTCTATCAACCCTTGATACAGTTTGGAAATCCACTTTAGAGGTTTGTCAGAATGCCTTAAAATTCTTTAAATCTTTGAAGCTTCTTGCTTGTCCAGTGTTTGCTCCACAAGAAGAATAAAGTGTTGCATCTGTAAAAGTTCACCTCAGTGACGTCACAGACTGGTCTTCCCTGGGTGCCTGACCTCAGCTCCATCACAGACTGGTCTTCCCTGGCTGCCTGACCTCAGCTCCATCACAGACTGGCTCCCCTGGCTGCCTGACCTCAGCTCCATCACAGACTGGTCTTCCCTGGCTGCCTGACCTCAGCTCCATCACAGACTGGTCTTCCCTGGCTGCCTGACCTCAGCTCCATCACAGACTGGTCTTCCCTGGCTGCCTGACCTCAGCTCCATCACAGACTGATCTTCCCTGGCTGCCTGACCTCAGCTCCATCACAGACTGGTCTCCCCTGGCTGCCTGACCTCAGCTCCATCACAGACTGGTCTCCCCTGGCTGGCTGACCTCAGCCCATCACAGACTGGTCTTCCCTGGCTGCCTACCTCAGCTCCATCACAGACTGGTCTTCCTGCTGCCTGACCTCAGCTCCATCACAGACTGGTCTTCCCTGGCTGCCTGACCTCAGCTCCATCACAGACTGATCTTCCCTGGCTGCCTGACCTCAGCTCCATCACAGACTGGTCTCCCCTGGCTGCCTGACCTCAGCTCCATCACAGACTGGTCTCCCTGGCTGCCTGACCTCAGCTCCATCACAGACTGGTCTTCCCTGGCTGCCTGACCTCAGCTCCATCACAGACTGGTCTTCCCTGGTTGCCTGACCCTGCTGAGGTCCCTTTCACTATCTGATCCTGCTCAGATGAGGCATGACAGAGAATTACCTTGGTTTATTATATATATACCAAAGCCATTTGGGGCGCTGCAGGGCGTGGGACCTCTGGCAGAGTGGGGTGTGTTGGGTTGGGGCGCTGCAGGGCGTGGGACCTCTGGCAGAGTGGGGTGTGTTGGGTTGGGGCGCTGCAGGGCGCGGGACCTCTGGCTGAGTGGGGTGTGTTGGGTTGGGGCACTGCAGGGCGTGGGACCTCAAGTAAAAAGAGCTCTACAGTACTATTAGGCCTATGATACGAATTACAGTGCCCTCTGTAATTACTGGGACAGTGAAGCATTTTCCAAATCAAATCAAAGTTTATTTGTCACGGGGGCCGAATACAACATACAGTGAAATTACAGGCCCTAACCAACTGCAATTTTTAAGTAAAAAATAGATAAGAAATTAAAATCAACATGTTTTCTTCTTTTAGTTCTATATTCCTAAAGTTAGAATTTGAAATCAAACAGTGACTATGGGGTTAAAGTGAGGACTGGTAGCTTTAATTTGAGGGTATTTTCATCCATATTGGGTGCATTGTTTAGAAATGACAGAACTTTTTGTAATTGGTCCTCCCCCCATTTTAGGGGAGCAAAAGTTTTGGGACAAATTCACTTGTATGTGCATTAAAGTAGTCAACAGTTAAATGTTTGGTCCTACATTTATAGCACCAAATGACTACATCAAGCTTAGTGCTCTATACATGTATTGGAAGCATTTGCTGTTTGTTTTGATTGTGTTTCAGATTATTTTGTGCCCAATATAAATGAATGGTAAAACATGTATTGTGTCACTTTGGAATTACTTTTATTGTAAATAAGAATATAGTATGTTTCTAAACACTTCTACATGACTGTGGATGCTGCCATTGTTACGGATAATCCTGCATCAATCGTCAATAATGATGAGTGAGAAAGTTACAGATGCGCTAATATCATAGCCCCTAGACATGCTAACCTCTCACCATTACAATAACAGGGGAGGTTAGCATAGCCCCAAGACATGCTAACCTCTCACCATTACAATAACAGGGGAGGTTAGCATAGCCCCAAGACATGCTAACCTCTCACCATTAACAATAACAGGGAGGTTAGCATACCCCAAGACATGCTAACATCTCACCATTACAATAACAGGGGAGGTTAGCATACCCCCAAGACATGCTAACAACTCACCATTACAATAACAGGGGAGGTTAGCATAGCCCCAAGACATGCTAACCTCTCACCATTACAATAACAGGGGAGGTTAGCATAGCCCCAAGACATGCTAACCTCTCACCATTACAAAACAGGGGAGGTTAGCATAGCCCCAAGACATGCTAACCTCTCACCATTACAATAACAGGGGAGGTTAGCATACCCAAGACATGCTAACATCTCACCATACAATAACAGGAGGTTAGCATTTTATATCATAGCTCAAGACAACTAACCCTCACCATTACAATAACAGGTGAGTTAGTATTTTATATCATACCCCCAAGACATGCTAACCTCTCAGCATTACAATAACAGGGAGGTTAGCATTTTTGGCTGGGTATGATATTTGTGCACCTATAACTTTCTCACTCATCATTATTCATGAGTCATTCAGGAGTATCCATAACCATAGTAACATCCACATTCATGTAGAATTGTTTAGAATTGTTTAGAAAAAATATTATATTCTTATTTACAATAAAAGTGATTCCAAAATGACACGATACAATGACCCCGAAAAGGGTCATATTAGTAAGGACCGACGCTGGAGTTGAGAAGCGGGTAAAGGGAGTCAAACATTTAATGAGGAACAAGACAAGGAACAGGAACAGGAACAGCGTCAGCACACGGGTAACAAAACCACATACGAACGTTAATGCGGAAGCAGGGAACAGAGCTGGGAATAGACAAACATAGGGAAGGAAATAACACAGGTGATTGAGTCCAGGTGAGTCCAATGCGCGTGACGAGGGAAACAGGTGTGTGTAATGATGGTGGCAGGAGTGCGTAATGTTGGGAAGCCTGGCACCCTCGAGCACCAGGAGGGGAMGAGCGGGAGCAGGCGTGACAATATTAGATTGTGTAGAAAATTTGCTTTAGATGCCCCAAAMATTCTGGAGGACCCCGAGAGCCCCCACCAGGTTATGTGCACCTGTTGAAACCTTACGTCTCACTGAGATGATCAGTTGAAGGATATTCAGAAGATCAGGTATTTTGGAAATCTCCCCCGTCCCCCCGTCCCCCCGTCCCCCAAAAAATAAACATTTTATGCATGACTTTTGTTGTATTGTGGAAAGACAATATCAGCATCTTGTTAAAGCAACATTAAACAACTGTAAAGCATATGATTTGCCTTCAGATTTCAATGCCAAGACTTTTGTGTGCACATGCTATCCACCAAATCCCTTGCGACAGTCAAGACAGTTATGTGTGCTTGGAAGAGAGGCTTGTGGCTGTCATAGTGCAGGTGTTAAGGGAATACCAGTCAAGCCAAAAACAGACGCTCCCTGGGACTTCTCGTCTGCCACTTAGTATTCAAAGGATTCGTGATTCATCAGACGTCCACTAGACTGGCTAGTCTGAAGCATCTGGTAGCAGGTTGTAATCCTGATGTCACTCGAATCAAACTCTGTTTTTATACTTGGATCCTTCCATGTGAAGACCTCAGAGACACAAACACGCCGAAAATTGAGGTTGTTGGTTGTTCGGAGTACTGAAATGATCCGTAATGTTTAAAAKGGACTTGAATACATTGCTAGCTTCCCAGATTGACTTACAATGTCGTCTGCTAATGCAAGTGGATTGCAATTGAAGGACATTGCTCTGTCTTGACATGGCCTTACTGAGARAACCTACAGGCGTAATTGTCAGAACCTGTACACTCAACACATTTGTCCTGTTAAATAAGGGAAGGATAGAGAGGGAGAGGGATGTGGAAGTCTCCCGTGTAAATACTGACACCGGCCCTCGGCCTACAAATTACTCAGGAAACACAACACAGCACCGTACACTATTAGAAAAAGGGTTCCAAAAGGGTTCTTCTGATGTCCCCATAGAATAACCCTTTTTGGTTCCAGTTAGAACCGCTTTTGGTTCCAGGTAGAACTATTTGAGGTTCAATGTAGAACCCTCTGGGGAATGGGTTCTATCTGGGATCAAAAGGGTTCTACCGAGAACAAAAAGGGTTTCGTCCAAGGGTTATCCTATGGCGACAGCTGAAGAACCCTTTTAGGTTCTAGATAGCACTTTTTTCCCCCCTAAGACTGTAGATTACCTGGAACCATTTAATAGTTGGAAAAGGGGTTACAAAAAAAAAGACATTTGACTAGATTGTGTATAGTGGCTTGCAAAAGTAAGAAAAGGCTATGTTTTTTTWAATTTAAGTAGTATGTGTTCAGGAAGTGGAAATGAGTCTAAGCTATAAGAAGTTTGTTAATAGATATTTATATTTTGTGTTTTAAGTTATCATTTCAGTTTTACTTGGTGGTATCACTGTTACACACAGTTGACGTTTTCCCAAATTYGTTGCATTACAACCTGTGATTTAAACTTATTTTTATTTGGATTTCATGTAATSGACATACACAAATAGTCCAAATTGGTGAAGTGAAAWAAAWAAWAATACTTRTTTCAAAAAATTYGCAACAATAAATAAYTGAAAAGTGATGCATGCATATGTATTCATCCCGTTTGCTATGAGGCCCCTAAATAAGACCTGGTGAAACCAATTACCTTCAGAAGTCACATAATTAGTTAAATAAAGTCCACSTGTGTGCAATCTAAGTTTCACATGATCTGTCACATGATCTCAGTAYATATACACCTGTTCTGAAAGGCCCCAGTGTCTGCGACACCCCTAAGCAAGGGGCAACACCAAGCAAGCGACACCATGAAGACCAAGGAGCTCTCCAAACAGGTCAGGGACAAAGTTGTGGAGAAGTACAGATCAAGGTTGGGTTATAAAAAAAAATCTGAAACTTTGAACATCCCACAGAGCACCATTAAATCCATTATTAAAAAATGGAAAGAATATGGCACCACAACAAACCTGCCAAGAGAGGGTCGTCCACCAAAACTTATGCACCAGGCAAGGAGTGCATTAATCAGAGAGGCAACAAAGAGACCAAAGATAACCCAGAAGGAGATGCAAAGCTCCACAGTGGAGATTGGAGTATCTGTAGGAYCACTTTAAGCCATACACTCCACAGAGGTGGGCTTTACGCAATGTGGGATGTGGGAGACTCCCCAAACATATGGAAGAAGGTCCTCTGATCAGATGAGACTAAAATKTWGCTTTTTGGCCATCMAGGAAAACGCTGTCTGGCACAAACCCAACACCTCTCATCACCCCGAGAACACCATCCCCACAGTGAACCATGGTGGTGGCAGCATCATGCTTTGAGGATGTTTTTCATCGGCAGGGATTGGGAAACTGGTCAGAATTGAAGGAATGATGGATGGTGCTAAATACAGGGAAATTCTTGAGGGAAACCTGTTTCAGTCTTTCAGAGATTTGAGACTGGGACRGAGGTTCACCTTCCAGCAGGACAGTGACCATAAGCATACTGCTAAAGCAACACTTGAGTGGTGTTAATAGGAAACATTTAAATGTTTTGGAATGGCCTAGTCAAAGCCCAGACCTCAATCCAATTGAGAATCTGTGGTATGACTTAAAGATTAATGTACACCAGCATCCAACTTTAAGGAGCTGGAGCAGTTTGCTTGTGGCTAGATGTGCTAAGCTTATAAAGACATACTCCAAGAGACTTRCAGCTGTAGACAACATATTAACTTTGGGGGGGTGAATAGTTATTCACGCTCAAATGTTCAGTTTTTTTTGTTCGTTTCACAATACAAAAGGTTTTGCATCTTCAAAGTGGTAGGCATGCTAAGTAAATCAAATGATACAAACCCCCCCACAAAATCTATTTGAAATCCAGGTTGTAAGGCAACAAAATATGAAAAATGCCAAGGGGGTGAATACTTTCGCAAGCTGCTGTAAATGGCATGGAACATAAGTACAAAACAATTGTACTGCTCTCTTTCGCTGTATGATCTCAGGACCTATTCAATCCAAAACCTGATCCGTATCTGAACAGTCTTTCTGTAGACCTACATTCCACTCAGCTATATACCCTAAAAGGTCAACAACATATGATTACTCTGTCTGTAAACTGGCACGGCCACAAATGCAATTTAAATGTTATTGTAGTGGAGCTAGATAGTCCTAGATTTATCTCGGTCTTGTCAGCCTTTATCTCTGAAAACATCAAATTCCATATACAAAAGAGTAGAGCATTTGCAATTTTGATTTTCCCCTCTACTTTCTCCTTGTCCCTCAGTATTGTCATTCTATAGTCTAATTGAAGATCAGTGTTGGTTTCCATTCCCTCTCAGTATTGTCATTCTATAGTCTAATTGAAGATCAGTGTTGGTTTCCATCCCCTCTCAGTATTGTCATTCTATAGTCTAATTGAAGATCAGTGTTGGTTACCTTGTCACTGGGCTGCTTTCTAACAGACAGTTGAACACATCGGAAAATATAAAACCTTGATTTGATTTAATCATGAAGGACTTCCTGCTAGATGGGATGTCACGACCATCTATAGGGATTCTTTGGTCTAAAAGTTTGTTTTTAAATGTTACATATTTACTTGATTGGATGCTCAAGAGGACGAACACAGTCACACATAAATCTGGGTTGTGTTCCATTCTKAATTGAGTTGTGAATTGCTCTTTAATTCCAATTTAAACATTTAATTGTTATTATTTTGAATTGGCCACACCCCACAAGTAGCGTCATTTGAATTGAATTTGAATTAAAGGAAGTAGAATTTAGTGAAAGATTTATTCTACACGTCACTATAGACATATTTATCTTGACATCATGTATGCTTACCACGAAGCATGAGGTTGAACATTTTCTCCTAAAACCATTTTTTATATTTACAGTGGTCTGGAAATATTTGAAGATCATGTTATGAGCTCTCCACAATAATTCATAATRCCCTAAATGTTTTTAAATCTAAGAACAAATGAAGTACTCAGAATGCATAAGAGAAACACTACAGTATTGAAGGGAACAATCTAACATCTCATGACAAAGAAAAATACTGTTTGACAAACTAATATTTGAAATGGTATGTGTATTCATKGCATGATTAAGTGGCATACTCTTTTGATAAAAATRTATCAAATTAATGAGACTAATGTTTCAAGTTTCAGTTAAATCGGTTTGAATTAAATTATACTTCCTTCAATTCAAATTCTGCTTCCTGTGGGATGTGGCCAATTCAAATTCAGCATKCAGTATTCTCTGGTCTTACATGATCTCCACAGAAAATATTTTATTTTTGATAACATTGTATACCATCATCGTAAAGCGTTTCATGACAATTAATTATGTCCCAACACACTGGATAATATGTTTAGTTTAGTCCTTGAATCGTTATGCCCTATCTGTTATAGTTTACATTTTAGTAATTTAGCAGACGCTCCTATCCAGAGGTAATTACACTTAGTGCCATCATCATAAGATAGCTAGGTGGGACAACCACATTTCACAGGGATAGAAAGTACATTCTTCTTCAATAATAGGGTGGGGCAGCTCCTCTTTCTGTTCCGTAGGCCAAGTACCGTTGCCTTTAGTGGATGTAAGCTTCGACTGGAAGCCAGTAGTGTGGGTGGAGGAGTGGGGTGACATAAGAGAACTTGGAAAGGTTGAAATCCAAGTGGACTGCAGAGTTCTGGATAAGTTGCAAGGGTTTGATGGCACAAGCGGAGAGCCTAGCCAACAGCGAGTTGTAGYAGTCCAGACGGGAGAGGACAAGTGCCTGGATTAGGACCTGCGCCACTTGTCGAGTTTGACCTTGAGGTGGTGGGCCGACATCCAAGTTAAGATACTGTATCTGCCAGACACACAGAGATGCGTGTCGCCACCTGTGTGTCAGAAGGGGGGGGGGGGGTTGAGTGTCATCCGCATAGCAAATGACAGGAGAGACCATATGACRGAGCCAAGTGACTTGGTGTATAGAGAGAAAAAGAGAGGRCCTAGAACTGAGCCCTGGGGGAYACCAGTAGTGAGAGTATGTGGTGCAGATGTAATGGGTTGAAAACAAAGTCATTAAAAACAGACCTTTTTTTACCAGTTTATATGTTTGTATTAATCTAAATTGTATATTCTACATGCTTTAGCATTAGTAGTCCATCAGGCCAATAGATGGCGCTGTTGCACTGTGGTAGTAAGTGAAACAGCAAGTTCTGGCCAAGCGAAAGCACCATTATTCAGAGTAAAGAAAGCGCCAGAACTTTGAAGACGTAGACTTGTGTCTGTTCTTGTTACTATTAACGGTACGGTACCAGTCAAAAGTTTGGACACACCTACTCATTCAAGGGTTTTTCTTTATTTTGACTTTTTTCTACATTGTAGAATAACAGTGAAGACATCATAACCATGAAATAGCACATATGGAACCATGTAGTAACCAACAACAACAAAAAGTGTCACATCTAAATATTATGCATTTGAGATTATTCAAAGTAGACACACTTTGCATTGATGACAGCTTTGCACACTCTTGACATTCTCTCAACCAGCTTAATGAGGTAGTGACCTAGAATGCATTTCAATTAACAGGAGTGCCTTCTTAAAAGTTAATTTGTGGAATTTTTTCCTTCTTAATGCATTTGAACCAATCAGTTGTGTTGTGACACGGTGGGGGTGGTATACAGAAGATAGCCCTATATGGTAAAAGACCAAGTCCATATTATTGCAAAAATAGATCAAATAAGCAGAGAAATGACAGTACATCAATACTTTAAGACATGAAGGTCAGTCAATKCAGAGAATATCAAGAACTTTGAAAGTTTCTTCAAGTGCAGTCGCAAAAAAACATAAAATGCTATGATGAAACGGGCTCTCCTGAGGACCGCTTCAGGAAAGGAAGACCCAGAGTTACCTCTGCTGCAGAGGATAAGTTCGTTAGAGTTACCAATCTCAGATATTGAAGCCCAAATAAATGCTTCACAGAGTTCAAGTAACAAACATCAACTGTTCGGAGGAGACTGTGTGAATCAGGCCTTCATGGTTGAATTGCTGCTAAGAAACCACTACTAAAGGACATCAATATTAAGACACTTGCTTTGGCCAAGAAACACGAGCAACAGACATTAGACCGGTGGAAATCTGTCCTTTGGTCTGATGAATGCAAATTTTAGATTTTTGGTTCCAACCGCCATGTCTTTGTGAGGCGCAGAGTAGGTGATTATCTCCTTATGTGTGGTTCCCACCATGAAGCATGGAGGAGGAAGTGTGATGGTGCTCTGCTGGTGACACTGTCAGTGATTTATTAGCATTCCCCAGCAATACGCCAACCCATCTGGTTTGTGCTTAGTGAGACTTTAATTCGTTTTTCAACAGGACAATGACCCTCAAGGCTGTGTAAGGGCTATTTGACGAAGGAGAGTAA
The DNA here is from genome assembly GCF_002910315.2 of Salvelinus sp. IW2-2015. Taxonomy (NCBI): domain Eukaryota; kingdom Metazoa; phylum Chordata; class Actinopteri; order Salmoniformes; family Salmonidae; genus Salvelinus; species Salvelinus sp. IW2-2015. The sequence continues at coordinate 495,467 of NW_019942572.1, read as the reverse complement.
TGGAGTGCTACATCAGATCACCCGACCTCAACCCAATTGAGATGGTTTGGGATGAGTCGGACCGCAGAGTGAAGGAAAAGCAGCCAACAAGTGCTCAGCATATGTGGGAGCTCCTTCAAGACAAGCATTCCAGGTGAAACTGTTTGAGAGAATGCCGGGAGTGTTCAAAGCTGTCAAGTTAACGGTTGGCTACTTTGAAGAATCTCAAATATATTTTGACTTGTTTAACACTTTTTTGGTTACTACGTGATTCCATGTGCTATTTCATAGTCGATGTCTTCACTATTTTTGTACGACGTAGAAAATAAAAATACATACTGTATGAATGTGAAATACATTTTGGTTTTCATGTGAAAGTAAGACCGTGTAATTTGTGGAACATTTTAGAATTCTGCTTTAGGTAAAGGATATTTATGTTGTGTAATTTAATGTGTGCACTTCTTTGTCCTCACAAACAAGAAAATAGACAATGGAACAAGAGAAAAAAACATTGAGAATAAAGAAAGTCAGAAATTAGCAGACGTAAACGTGTGTCCGTTCTTTTTACAATTACAGGCCACCTCAGCTACAGACTGAGGCCRGTAACACACACAGATACTCTGCATCACCTGGTCAGAGCAACCTGMCAGGTAGGATGCAATCCAAGAGTGTGCAGATCCTGAGATGACCGAGCCCTGGGAGAGTGGAAAGGAGGATCTGATKGTTCACKGTGTCCTAGACAGCCGATAGATCTRGGAGGATGAGAACAGAGGAGAGAGAGTCAGCTTTGGCAGTGCGGAGAGCCCCCGTGACAAAGAGAAAGGAAAGGGACGGGGGGGATACCTAGGTAGTTTTRCAACTGAAKGCCTTCAACTGAAATGTGTTTTCTGYATTTAACCCAATCCCTCTGAATCAGAGGGGTTCAGGGGGCTGCCTTAAATSAACATCMAGGTMGTCRGCRCCCGGGGAACAGTGCGTTAACTGCTTYGCTCAGAGGCAGAACAACAGATTTWTACCTTGTCAGCTCTGGGATTCGATCCAGCAACCTTCCGGTTACTGGCCCAACRCTCTAACCACTAGGCTACCTGCCTTGCAGTCTCTGTTGAGTGACCCGTCTTGAAGCCTGACTGGATAGGATCAAGAAGATTGTTCTGAGAKATAACGAGAAAGTTGATCAGAGACAGCATGCTCAAGTGTTTTGGAAAGAAAAGGGAGGCAGGTCTATAGTTTGAYGTCAGAGGAGTCAAGTGTTGGTTTCTTGAGGGGAGCGGCTCAGGCCATTTTAAAGTCCGAGGGGGACGCAGCAAATGGTCAGGGATGAGTTGATGAGGGAAGTGAGGAATGGGAGAAGGTCTCCAGAGATGGTCTGTAGAAGGGAGGTGAATGGGGGTTGTCGGTCAATGAATAGGGAAGTTCTGTTTAAAGTGGTAGAAAGTGGCTTTAGCAGCAGATACAGAGGAAGAGAAGGTTCAGACGAGGGAGTGAAAGGATGATAGGGACTCCGGAACTTGAGTTTTCCTCAGTTTTTYGCTCAGCTGCCYGCAGCCCTGTTCTGTAAACTCGCAATGAGTCAGCCATGGAGCAGGAAAGGTGGGCCGAGCCGKGCGGGAGGAAAGGGGACAGCGCAAGTCATAGGTTGAGGAAAGGGAGGAGAGTAGGGACGAAGAGGCAGAATCAGGAGAGAGGAGGATTTAGCAGAAGGGAGTGATGATAGGATAGACGAGGAGAGAGTAGTGGGAKAGAGAAGATTGCGACGGTGTATGACCATCTGGGTAGGGGCTGAGTGGTTAGGGTTAGAGGAAAGATAGACAGAAAAGGAAAACAAAGTAGTGATCAGAGACCTGGAGGGGGGTTGCAGTGTGATTAGTAGGAGAACAGCCTCTAGTAAAGATGAGGTGAAGTGTATTGCCTGCCTTGTGAGTTGGAGGGGATTGGGAAAGGGTGAGGTCAAAAGAGTCAAGGAAGGGAAAAATGAATCAAAAAGCCAGACGTCGCCAGATTGAAGTCGCCAAGTACGAAGAGTGGTGAGCCATCGTTGGGAAATTAGCTTATCAAGGTGTCAAGCTCATTGAGGAACTCTCCCAGGGCACCTGGTGGGCGATAGATGAGATGGACAGGTGAAAGAGGGAGAGAAGAGAAAATCTCCAGAGAAATGAGTAGACCTGTGCCGTCACCACGGCGACCAGATACTCTCGGACTATGAGAGAAAACGTCRTCAGATGAAGAAAGGCTACCTGGAGTAGCAGTGTTCTCTGGGGTGATCCATGTTTCCATCAGGGCCAAAACAATGAAAAAGGGACTGAAGGGCAGCGTAGGCTGAGATGAACTAAGTGTTCCTGACCTGCAGATCGGCAGTTCCAAATGTTGCCAGAGACCAGGAATTCCACATGGGCTGTGAGCGCAGGGTACACTAAATTAGAAGGGTTGCAGCCAAGGGGTGGGGAGTGTCTGGAAAGMCTACAGGGAGAGGAGTGAACAGGTATAGAAAACACAGTTGACAAAGCTGCAAAAGAGCAAAATGAGATGATCATAAAACAACTAGATAAGATAATGAAGTGAGAGAGTGGTGAGGAGCCCCTCCCTCCCTTCCTTCCTTCCTTCCTTCCTTCCTTCCTTCCTTCCTTCCTTCCTTCCTTCCTTCCTTCACCAACTCGACAGAACCGTCACAATTTTGCAACAAAACTGCCGCTGATAAACCAAGGGAGACTGAAGTACTAACACTAATTGCTAATTGCCTAGCAAAGGTGGAGAGCACACCTCCCTGTGCTAATTGCTGATTGCCTAGGAGAGGTGGAGAGCCCACCTCCCTGTACTAATTGCTGATTGCCTAGGAGAGGTGAAACCACTCCCCCTCCAATACTGCCACTGATTATCAAAACAAGTCTTTCAAATCAGTTTTAAAATATGTTCAGTGATCAATTGAGATCAAAGGAAACATAAAGTCTACAGCGATGCTCTCTTTGGAGGGAGCGTCGCYTCTCATCTCCATTCATCACCTCCCAAGGTGAAGGAGCCACCATACCTCCAACGACTGCTACTCTTCTTAGAGATAACCCTTCTGCATATTATCCAACACTTATTTATGGTTTAGTGAGCAGGTCACTCCCCCTGCTTGCTGTAACAGCTGCTGAAACGCTGAACCCCCCCCCCTCCCTCTCTAAACCGGGTTCTGAAGACTATGTGGTGGTCTCAAATGGGACCCTATTCCCTATTTAGTGCACTACTTTTAAGCAGGGCCCATAGGGAATGCCAWAGGGATCTGGGCAAAAGTAGTGCACTTAAATAGGGAATAGGATGCCATTTGTGACACRTATTCTCTGGTGCTGCTTGCTGTCAGTTTCCCCCTCTGCTTATGAGTCTTGGTGGTAACCTCCAGGTCTGCCGCTGCCGGGGTCACATTAATCATTTACTCTTTAAATTTAGCCCTGTTCTGACATTTAAGATGTTTGATGCCCAAGGGCTTCCTCTTAACAGAGTAGATAGTGTTCTTTTCCCCAGTGCATCATCTGATAAAGTACAAAATGGAGACAGTGTAGTTGATATTAAATCCCCTTTCCTTTCTTTTTTTTTTTACACCTCTGATATCCCTTCATGCGCCGTAGATACTTAAATCCCATGTGTTAATTGTTTGTGACTGACGCCAAGTGATGTACTGTGAAGATGAGGATGTAAACATAATGTAAWCATAATGTAGTGACACATTATGATTATTCTTGTATAACCTTAATCCAGTATCATTTATCCTGCTCGTTGCTAAACTAATTGATGTGTATCTACTCATGTAAAACATCAACTAAAAGGTTAAGTGTTTACATTACTTTTAATTAAAATACTTTGTTTGTAATTATAGTTTTATGAGAAGGTTTAGTGGTTCATACAGAAACAAATGATTACTTAACCCAAAACATGTTTAAGCATTTCGCTACACCCGCGAAAACATCTCCTAAACACGTGTATGTGACCAATAACATTGCATTTGATTTGATGTACATGATGTTGACGTTGAATTGTTAAATTCCACTTCTCATGTACGGCTTACACCTGATTCCCAACGTTTAATCCTCTCTTATGATACACAGAGGAGAGTATCTTATTTTCTGGCATAATAAGAGTGATTTAGGTCTTCTAACCACTAAGCAGAGATGAAACCAAATAAGGTGTGTATTCTATCCGTATCGCATGAAGATGTTAAAATGTTAAGGTCCTTTCTGATAGAACTGACCTTGTGCTGCGTTTACCGTTGAATGCRGTCTCTGCGACCGCGGGAACATTGCCTTTAAATTGTCAATCGTGCTATAAACATCATCTTCAACTCTTACGGTTTGAATAAAGCCCTAATTTAATGGAGCCGTTCAATATCTTCGACCCGTCTGACAACGTCAATATGAGCCAGTTCCCTTCTCACCATCATCACCATTCCTTTCAGTTGTCTAGTCCACCGTCTGTCRTCTCCACAACCTCCTTCAACAGGACTTTTCCTTTTTAAAAGACTTTTGTCTTTGAATGTTTTTAACTTTCGCATCTTTTTTTGCATCTGATCTGACTTTTTTGGTCTTTTCTTCAAGGACAGTTGAAGTCTTCCTGCTGCCAAGAACTGTCAGAGATTTCGCATCGCGGTTTCAAAAGGTGAGAGGACACCAATTAGAATGCAATCCCCGGCCATGAGCCAGTGGCACAGCTTGCCACAGGAAGTGGGATGCCTGACTTCCTGCGAGGGGTCACAGCTGTTGGTGGAACGGCTGAGAGGCTGCCACTGCCAACCAATACGTGAACCGTTTAACGTCGAAGCAGGGTGAGGAAGCAGGGTGACACTCATTTGAATCGCAAAGAAGGGGGGAAAAAAAGTGTCTCAATGTCACCAATAAATTTACATGATTTCATAACATCTGCCACAGGACTTTGGTGGAATTAGAGGAGCATGTAGATGTCAAAAGAGTTCAGGGAACTGGAACTGTTGAGCACTTGGCAGCAAAAGTTTATCTTGACTCTCGTTCACAGTGGAAGTATCCTTAGAAGCAGCACTAGTTCTGTATATGATACTGAGACAGATAAACTTTTGCTGCCTTTTTGGTATAAAGAACAACAAGTAGTGCTGAGCAATTAGATATTTTTGAGGTCTGTTCGATTACGGTTTGATTATTATAATTATTTTTTTAAAGAACAGATTTTTTTGTTTTGATTTGTTTTGTTTATTAAACATGCATTATGTAGGTAAAAGTCTCAGGATGGTAGTGACTGTCCATTGCTGCCTATTTATTAACCATCATTGATTCACATTATTTTAATACATTTCAGTTGTTGTGTACATTACATTTGGTTTATTTGATGACTTTATTGAAGATGTTGCCTATGCTGTCTGACAACATCACTATTTTGTAGTTATTCAAAGTAAATAAGGCCTACTTTTATGACTTCTGAATGACATCTATCAAACACTTAGATCTTGGTAGAGATACCTCCCAAAGCAACAACTGCTCACCATATCCCCTCACAATCCCACATTATTTAGTCTCTTCCTTAGGCGGTATTAAAGAAACACACAGACCGGCATTGTAGTAAAGTACCACGTTTTTCTGTGCTAAACTATGTAAAATATTAACCTGTTGGAAACTACAACTCCCTACTACAACAAACAATTTGGCCTGAATCTGATTTGTCTCTAGAGAAACTGTGCAATGAGCGCATTGAGTTAAAAAAAAAAAWAAWAATTTWACCAACATCGGTCAATTAGTTATTTAAAAAACTAAAAAATAACTGACATTTCAATTAACCGCTCAGTAGCACTAGCACGTTATCATTTGAAACGTTGCTAAATGTAAACTTGTTCTTCAAGATAATGAAAAATAACTTTTTGTGTTTATTAAGGCATTTCCTCTGTGTCTGGACGTGATAATCTTTACCTGAGGTGAACCACTGGAAGTGTGTCAGGGATGAACACGGTGTGGGATTGGCTCCTGCTATGAGCAGCTGTCTGACTATGCCCATATATGGCTCAACCCAATTASGTTTTACTGATCGCCAGTCACTCTGCTGCCACACAGTCAAAACCATTAATCTCTCTGCCTGAGTGCTTGGCCATGTGTTAACAGCCTGGTCCCAACTCACTGTTCAMCTGTCTGACCATCTCACACAAAACTATGCCCAATCCTCCTGATTTACAGTGCATTCGGAAAGTATTCAGACCCCTTGACTTTTTCCACATTGTGTTACTTTACAGCCTTATTYTAAAATTGATTATATTGTTGTTGTTTTTACTCATCATTCTACACACAATACCCCATAATGACAAGGCAAAAACTGCAAATGTGTTAAGAATAAAAAACTTAAATATCACATTTACATAAGTATTCAGATCCTTTACTCAGTACTTTGTTGAAGCACCTTTGGCAGCGATTACAGCCTCGAGTCTTACTGGGTATGACGTTACATGCTTGGCATACCTGTATTTGGGGAGTTTCTCCCATTCTTCTCTGCAGATCCTCTCAAGCTCTGTCAGGTTGGATGGGGAAGGTCGCTGCACAGCTATATTCAGTTCTCTCCAGAGATGTTAGATCGGGTTCAAGTCCAGGCTCTGGCTGGACTGCTGAAGGACATTTAGAGACTTGTCCCGAAGCAACTCCTGCGTCGTCCCGGCTGTGTTCTTAAGGTCGTTGTCCTGTTGGAAGGTGAACCTTCASCCTAGTCTGAGGTCCTGAGCGCTCTGGGGCAGGTTCTCATCATGGATCTCTCCGTACTTTGCTCCGTTCATCTTTCCCACAATCCTGACTAGTCTTCCAGACCCTGCTACTGAAGAACATCCCTACAGCATGATGCTGCCACCACCATGCTTCACCGTAGGGATGGTGCCAGGTTTCCTCCAGACGTGACGCTTGGCATTCAGGTCAAAGAGTTCAATCTTGTTTTTATCAGTAACAGGAATCAAGGTAAGACCCAGATGCAGACATGTCAAATTGACAATGGTTTAATATACCAACAGGGGCAGGCAATAGACCGGTCAAGACAGGCAGGGGTCAGTAAACCAGAGGTGGGGCAACGGTACCGGACGGCAGGCAGGCTCAGGGTCAAGGTAGGCAGGGGTCA
>NW_019942572.1:482029-487159 GCF_002910315.2 Salvelinus sp. IW2-2015 | reverse complement strand
TAGTAAAACGAAGAGGTGGGGCAACGGTACAGTCGGCAGGCAGGCTCAGGGTCAGGTAGGCAGGGGTCAGTAAACCAGAGGTGGGCAAAACGGTACTGGACGCAGGCAGGCTCAGGGTCAGGTAGGCAGAGGTCAAACCCAGAGGTGGGGCGGTACAGGTCGGCAGGCAGGCTCAGGTCAGGGTAGGGCAGGGTCAGTTAAACCAGAGTTGGGGCAAACGGTACTGGAGCGGCAGCAGAGCTCAGGGTCAGGGTGGCAGAGGTCAACCATCGCGAGAGGGTGGGGGACGGTTTGTGAATTTACTACTTTGTGTTTACAGTGCCATAACGTGAGTAGATACTGTGACTTAAAAGTGATATAACATGGTACTGTGACTAACATGGTACAGTGATATAACATGGTACTGTGACTTAACAGTGATATAACATGGTACTGTGACTTAACAGTGATATAACATGGTACTGTGACTAACATGGTACAGTGATATAACATGGTACTGTGACTTAACACTCATATATCATGGTACTGTGACTAACATGACACAGTGATATAACATGGTACTGTGATATAACATGGCACTGTGACTAACATGACACAGTGATATAACATGGTACTGTGATATAAAATGGCACTGTGACTTAACAGTGATATAACATGGTACTGTGACTTAACAGTGATATAACATGGTACTGTGACTTAACAGTGATATAACATGGTACTATCACAGGTACCATAACCAGTACCATGTTAATATCACTGTTAAGTCATAGTACCATGTTATATCACTGTTAAGTTCACAGTACCATGTTATATCACTGTTAAGTCACAGTACCATGTTATATCACTGTTAAGTCACAGTACCATGTTTTTCACTGTACCATGTTATATCACTGTTAAGTCACAGTACCATGAGATATCACTGTTAAGTCACAGTACCATGATATATCACTGTTAAAGTCACAGTACCATGTTATATCACTGTACCACCTGTTATATTCACTGTTAAGTCACAGTACCATGATATATCACTGTAAGTCACTCAGTACCATGTTAATCACTGTACCATGTTATCACTGTTAAGTCACAGTACCATGTTATATCACAGTACCATGTTATATCACTGTTAAGTCACAGTAACATGTTAGATCACAGTACCATGTTATATCACTGTTAAGTCACAGTGCCACATGTTATATCACTGTGAATCACAGTACCATTATATTCACTGTTAAGTCACAGTACCATGTTATATCACAGTACCATGTTATATCACTGTTAAGTCACAGTACCATGATAATCACTGTTAAGTCACAGTACCATGTTATATCACTGTTAAGTCACAGTACCATGTTATATCACTGTACCATGTTATATTCACTGTTAAGTCACAGTACCATGTTATATCACAGTACCATGTTATATCACTGTTAAGTACAGAACCATGTTATATCACTGTTAAGTCCACAGTACCATGTTATATTCACTGTTAAGTCACAGTAAACATGTTTTCACTGTACCATGTTATATCACTGTTAAGTCAACAGTACCATGTTATATCACTGTTAAGTCACAGTACCATGTCTATATCACTGTTAAGTCACAGTGCCATTATTCACAGTACCATGTTATATCACTGTGTCATGTTAGTCCACAGTGCCATATGTTATATCACAGTACCATGTTATATCACTGTGTCATGTTAGTCACAGTACCATGATACTATGAGTTAAGTAAAGTACTGATATCACTGTACCATGTTAGTCCACAGTACCATGTTATATCACTGTTAAGTCACAGTAACCATGTTATATCACTGTTAAGTCACAGTACCATGTTATAATCACTGAGCTACATGTTAGTCACAGTACCATGTTATATCACTTTTAAGTCACAGTATCTACTCACGTTATGGCCACTGTAAACACAAAGTAGTAAATTCACAAAATACAATATTTTCCACACTGATTATGCACAACCGACAACAATTACTTTAAACATTGAGGACATACACAACGCCATACTGTACACACTTTAACCCCCTTCAGTCTCAAGGTGTTGCTACTGACACGGCATCAAACCCCCTGGAGAGGGTTGTGGACATTTAGCTGTGTGGTCTGAGGGGGTTCTGGTTTGTCTGAGGTCCAGCAGGAGTACAGAACCAACACATTATATGGCACAACTAATTTAATTAAATGGGGAATTACACTTCAAATCTAAATTTTGTTGTGTTTCTTTATCTAGACTTAATTTTGATTTTATTTTTAATATATTTAAAGATTCGACAGACTCAAAACATCAAGTATATGTGTTGTTCTCCGATGGAATAATTGTAATTTGAGAGTGAAAAAGTTCAATTGATTGCGACATTGATTTGAAGTACACACACATGCTGTATTAAGGTACACAGTGGACGGCTTCAGAGCCAAAAACCAAACCATGAGTCAAAAGGAACTGTCCGGTTACGAGATCCGAGACAGGAGTTGTGACAGGCACAAAGATCTAGGGGAAGGCTACAAAAAACCAAATTCCTGCAGGATTGAAGGTCCCCAAGAACACATGGCCTCCATCATTCTAAATGGAAGAAGATTGAACAACCCAGAATCTTCCTAGAGCTGGCCACCTGACCAAACTGAGCAATCAGGAGAATGGCTTTGGTCCAGGAGGTGACAGAGCTCTAGAGTTCCTTTGTGGGACATGGGTGAGAGAACCTTCAGAAGACAACCAATCACTCCACCAATAAGGCCTTTTTTGCAGAGTGCTCAACGGAAGCCACTGCCTCAGTAAAAAGGCACGTGACAGCCCGCTTGGAGTTTGCCAAAAGGAGGCCACCTAAAGAGACTCTCAGAACCATGAAAGACAAAGATTTCTCTGGTCTGGGATTGTCACACCCCTTATCTGTTTCACCTGTCCTTGTGATTGTCTTCCACGCCCCTTGCAGGGTTTCGCCCATCGTGTATTATACCTGTTGTTCTCTGTTTTGATCCGTTCGTCTTGGTTGTTCAACCAGCGTCTTGTTATCTGCTTCCTGCTTTTCCCACTCTCTTCTTTTTCTCTCACTCCTGGTTTTGATCCTGCCTGTCCTGACTCGAGCCCACCGCCTGAACCAATCTGCCTGACCCGACTCTGATCCTGCCTGCCGACCGTACCTTTGCCCCACTTCTGGTTTAACTGGACCCCTTGGCTACCCTGACCCATGAGCCTGCCTGCCGACCTTTACCTCTTTGCCCACCTCTGTTTATTGAACCCTGCCTACCTTGACCCTGAGCCTGCTCTGCGACCTGGACTTCCCCACTCTGGGTTTATGACCCCTGCCTACCCTGGACCCTGAGCCGTTGCCGAACTTGTACCGTTGCCCCACCTCTGGTTTACTGACCCCGCCTGCCTTGACCCTGAGCCTGCCTGCCGGACCTGTACCTTTGCCCCACCCTCTGGTTTTACTGACCCCTGCCTGCCTTGGACACTGACCTGCCTGCGACCTGTATTCCGTTGCCCCACCTCTGGTTACTGACCCTGCCGCTTGACACCCTGAAGCCTGCCTGCCGACCTGTACCTTTGCCCGACCTCCTGGTTTACTGACCCCTGGCCTGCCGTATGACTCCTGAAGCCGCTGCCGACCGTACCTTTTGCCCCAACTCTGGTTATGACCCCTGCCTACCTTGACCCTGAGGCCTGCCTGCCGTCCGTACCGTAGCCCCACCTCTGTTTACTGACCCCTGCCTGTCTTGACCGCGCTCTATTGGACCTGCCCCTGATTGCAGATAATTAACCAATTTCAATTATAGACATAGTCTGCATCTGGGTCTTACCTTGATTCCTGTTACTGATTAAAAAAACAAAGATTGAAACCTCTTTGACCTGAATTGCCAAGCTCCGATTTCTGGAGGAAAACCTGGCACCTCCCTACGGTGAAGCATGGTGGTGGCAGTGCATCATGCTGTAGGGATGTCTCAGAGCAGGGGTTCTGGCAAGACTAGTCAAGGCATTGTGGGGAAAATATGAACGGTGAGCAAGAGTACGGAGAGATCCATGATGTGAGAACCTGCCCCAGAGCGCTCAGACCTCAGACTAGGGTGAAGGTGCACCTTCCAACAGGACAAACGACCTTAAGAACACAGCCGGGACGATCGCAAAGGATGCTCGGACAAAGTCTCTAAATGTCCTTCAAGCAGTCCAGCCAGAGCCTGGACTTGAACCCGATCTAACATCTCTTGGAGGAGAACTGAATTAGGCTGCTGCAGCGACCTTCCCCATCCCAACCGGACAAGCTGAGAGATCTGCAGATGAAGAATGGGAGAAACCCCCCCAAATACAGGTATGCCAAGCATGTACTCATTACCCAGTAAGACTCTCGAGTGCTGTAATCGCTGCCAAAGTGTCTTCAACAATAGTTACTGAGTAAAGGATTCTGGATACTTAGGTACAATGTGATATTTAAGTTTTTATTCTTAACAGATTTTGCAGTTTTTGCCTTTGTCATTATGGGGTATTGTGTGTAGAATGAGAGGTAAAAACAACAACAATATAATCAATTTTAAAATAAGGCTGTAAAGTATCAACGATACGCAACAAATCTCGCGATGGTAGAGACTAATGTCCACATATGGGTTCGTGGAGACAATACTTCTACAATTTAGTTGCACTTTGCTAAATTCAGACAGAGGACAAATTTGACATACGGAATTCAGAGTGTCTCCAGGCTGGTGTAAGGGCCATTTGACCAAATGGAGAGTGATGGAGTGCTGCATCAGATGACCTGGCCCAACAACCACGAACCTCAAACCAAAAAGATTGTTTGGGATGAGTTGGACTACAGAGTGAAGGGAAAGCAGCCAACAAGTGCCGCATAGTGGGAACCTCCTTCAAGACTGTTGAAAAAGCATCCAGTGAAGCTGTTAGAGAAATGCAAGTGGTGGCTACTTTGAAGAATCTCAAATATAAAATAGATTTTGCATTTTGTTTAACACTTTTTTTGGTTACTACATGATTTCCATATGTGTTATTTCATACTTTTGATGTTTGCACTGTTATTCTTACAATGTAGAAAATTAGTGAAAAAAATTAAGAAAACCCTGAATGAGTAGGTGTACCCCAAACTTTTGACTGGTACTGAGATTTCAGACTCGCTTCTAG
>NW_019942572.1:476555-482004 GCF_002910315.2 Salvelinus sp. IW2-2015 | reverse complement strand
ACAGTGATATAACATGGTACTGTGACTAACATGGTACTGGACACAGCCCTTAGCAGTGGTATATTGGCCATATACCACAAACCCCCGAGGTGCCTTATTGGTATTATAAACTGGCTACCAATGTAATTAGAGCAGTAAAAATACATGTTTTGTCATACCCGTAGTATACGGTCCGATGTCAACCAGTCAACATTCAGGGCTTTAACCACCAAGCGTATAATGTGATAACAGATACAGTGACTTAACGTAATTCATTTGGAGGTAAATGAATTTCAATTATAGTAATTGATACGGAAAATGATTGTACCTCAAACAGTGGCATTGCGCAGTACTGTCTGTTAGTGTCTCTAGTGTGTGATCAGTACTGTGAATTTCTGTTGTTGTCTCTTGTGTGTGATCAGTACTGTGAACTTCTGTTATTGTCTCTAGTGTGTGATCTTTAAACAGGAGACAGTTTGCGTTATGTGGCATTAGTAAAAGAATTAGGAAACATGATTTATGCTTGCAAGACATTCTTCATTTGACCAAATTAGTTTCTGTTCCCTTGCCGAACAATCTCAGAGAACAAAAAGGCCTCACTAAACTGGAACTGTGGGACCCTGTTATTCAGAATCTGATTTAGCCACTGTTCCTAAATTAACATTAGGKGTGTGTTCYAAATAGCACCCTATTCCCTATATAGTGCACTGCTTTTGACCARAACCCTATCAAAAGTAGTGCACTACATAGGGAATAGGGTGCTATTTTGGGAAAGAGACTAGACCTGGTTCTCTATTGATTCCACTGCATTATCACTGTTAATCACACTGCTAGCCAGCCAATCAGGGTGGYAATAACTAAATAATGACTTTTTGTTTCATTGATGCCTTTGATTGAGACAAAAACAAAAAGGATACTCCGGGGGTATCGATCTGTGTTTGAAATAAATCTGTTGGAATTCATCTTTTTGCTGCCTGACGCTCCAGGCTACTAGTTTAAGCGACGTGCTACTGAATCACCCGGGGTGTGTCCCGAATGGTGTTTATTCCCTATATAGCTGCTACGGCCCGGTCAAAAGGTAGTGTGCACTATTAAGGAAATAGGGTGCCATTTGGAACGTAAAATGTTTTTTTTTTTTTATCTTCCCTCTCCGTCATGGCTCACTTGAACAATGGTCTTAGTATAACACGGCTGGTTAAACTGCTGGTTCAGGAAGATGGACAGGTTACAGCTGGTTATACTGCTGGTTCAGGAAGAACCAGCAAACCTACCCGTAAGCTGCACATCTTCTTGAAACCAGAGTAACCCACCCGTAACCTGCCCATCTTCCTGAACCAGAGTAACCCACCCGTAACCTGCCCATCTTCCTGAACCAGAGTAACCCACCCGTAACCTGTCCATCTTCCTGAACCAGAGTAACCTACCCGTAACCTGATCATCTTCCTGACCAGAGTAACCACCCGTAACCTGCCCATCTTCCTAACCAGAGTAACCCACCCGTAACCTGTCCATCTTCCTGAACCAGCATAACCTACCCGTAACCTGATCATCTTCCTGAACAGAGTAAACCCACCCGTAACCTGTCCATCTTCCTGAACCAGAGTAACCCACCCGTAACCTGCCATCTTCCTGAACCAGAGTACCCATCCATAACCTGCCCATCTTCCTGAACCAGAGTAACCCACCCGTAACCTGTCCATCTTCCTGAACCAGAGTAACCCACCGGTAACCTGTCCATCTTCCTGAACCAGAGTACCCACCCGTAACCTGCCCATCTTCAGTAACCAGAGTAACCCACCCGTAACCTGCCCATCTTCCTGACCAGAGTAACCATCCATAACCTGCCCATCTTCCTGAACAGAGTAACCCACCCGTAACCTGTCCATTTTCCTGAACCAGAGTAACCCACCCGTAACCTGTCACTCCCTGAACCAGAGTAACCCAGCCGTAACCTGCCCATCTTCAGTAACCAGAGTAACCCACCCGTAACCTGCCCATCTTCCTGAACCAGAGTAACCCCCCCATAACCTGCCCATCTTCCTGAACCAGCAGTTTAACCAACCGTAACCTATCCATCTTCCTGAACCAGAGTAACCCACCCGTAAACTGTCCATCTTCCTGAACTAGAGTAACCCACCCATAACCTGCACATCTTCCTGAACCAGCAGTTTAACCAACCGTACCTGTCCATCTTCCTGAACTAGAGTAACCCACCTGTAACCTGTCCATCTTCCTGAACTAGAGTAACCCACCCATAACCTGCCCATCTTCCTGAACCAGCAGTTTAACCAACCGTAACCTATCCATCTTCCTGAACTAGAGTAACCAACCCGTAACCTGCCCATCTTCCTGAACCAAGAGTAACCCACCGTAAACTGTACATCTTCCTGAACTAGAGTAAACCCCCCATAACCTGCACAAACATTCCTGAACCAGCAGTTAACCAACCGTAACCTGTCCATCTTCCTGAATAGAGTAACCCACCCGTACCTGTCCATCTTCCTGAACTAGAGTAACCACCCGTAACCTGCCATCTTCCTGAACCAGCATAACCCACCCGTAACCTACCCATCTTCCTGAACCAGAGTAACCCCACCCGTAACCTGCCATCTTCCTGAACCAGAGTAACCCACCATAACCTGCCCATTTTCCTGAACCAGCATAACCCACCCGTAACCTGTCCATCTTCCTGAACCAGAGTACACCCACCCGTAACTGTCATCTTCTGAACCAGAGTAACCACCCCGTAACCTGTCCATCTCCTGAACCAGAGTAACCCACCCGTAAACCTGTCCATCTTCCTGAACCAGAGTAACCCACCCGTAACCTGTCCATCTTCCTGAACTAGAGTAACCCACCCGTAACCTGCCCATCTTCCTGAAATAGAGTAACCCACCCGTAACCTGTCCATCTTCAGAACCAGAGTAACCACCCGTAACCTGCCCATCTTCCTGAACAGCAGTTTAACCAACCGTAACCTGCCCATCTTCCTGAACTAGAGTAACCCACCCATAACCTGTCCATCTTCCTGAACCAGAGTAACCCACCCGTAACCTGCCATCTTCAGTAACCAGAGTAACCCACCATAACCTGTCCCATCTTCCTGAACTAGAGTAACCCACCCGTAACCTGCCCATCTTCCTGAACCAGTGTAACCCACCGTAAACTGTCCATCTTCCTGAACTAGAATAACCCACTCATAACCTACCCATCTTCCTGAACCAGCAGTTTAACCAACCGTAACCTGTCCATCTTCCTGAAATAGAGTACCCACCCGTAACCTGCCCATCTTCCTGAACAAGAGTAACCCACCCGTAAACTGTCCATCTTCCTGAACTAGAGTAACCCACCCATAACCTGCCCATCTTCCTGAACCAGCAGTTTAACCAACCGTAACCTGTCCATCTTCCTGAACTAGAGTAACCCACCCGTACCTGTCCATCTTCCTGAACTAGAGTAACCCACCCATAACCTGCCCATCTTCCTGAACCAGCAGTTTAACCAACCGTAACCTGTCCATCTTAAGTAACCAGAGTAACCCACCCATAACCTGTCCATCTTCAGAACACAGTTAACCCCCCCCGTAACCTGCCCATCTCCTGACCCAGAGTAACCCACCCGTAACCTGCCCATCTTCAGAAACCAGAGTAACCCACCCGTAACCTGTCCATCTCCTGAACCAGAGTAACCCACCGTAACCTGCCCATCTTCCTGAACTAGAGTAACCCACCCGTAAACTGTCCATCTCTCAGAAACCAGAGTAACCACCCGTAACCTGCCCATCTTCCTGAACCAGCAGTTAACCAACCGTACCTGCCCATCTTTCTGAACCAGAGTACCCACCCATAACCTGTCCATCTTCCTGAACCACATAACCCACCCGTAACCTGTCCATCTTCCTGAACCAGAGTAACCCACCCGTAACCTGCCCATCTTCCTGAACTAGAGTAACCCACCCGTAACCTGTCCATCTTCCTGAACCAGAGTAACCACCCATAACCTGCCCATCTCCTGAACCAGCAGTTTAAACCATCCGTAACCTGTCCATCTTCCTGAACCAGAGTAACACCCGTAACCTGTCCATCTTCAGAAACCAGAGTAACCACCCGTAACCTGCCATCTTCCTGAACCAGAGTAACCCACCCGTAACTTGCCGATCTTCCTGAACCAGAGTAAACCCACCCGTAACCTGTCCATCTTCAGTAACCAGAGTAACCCACCCGTAACCTGTCCATCTCATTAACCAGAGTAACCCACCCGTAACCTGTCCATCTTCAGTAACCAGAGTACCACCACCGTAACCTGTCCATCTTCAGTAACCAGAGTAACCCACCCGTAACCTGTCCATCTTCAGTAACCAGAGTAACCCACCCGTAACCTGTCCATCTTCAGTAACCAGAGTAACCACCCGTAACCTGTCCATCTTCAGTAACCAGTGTAACCACCCGTAACCTGTCCATCTTCCTGAACCAGAGTAACCCACCCGTAACCTGTCCATCTTCCTGACCCAGAGTAACCCACCCGTAACCTGTCCATCTTCCTGAACTAGAGTAACCCACCCGTAACCTGCCCATCTTCCTGAACCAGAGTAACCACCCGTAACCTGTCCATCTTCCTGAACCCAGAGTAACCCACCCGTAACCTGTCCATCTTCCTGAACCACGAGTAACCCACCCGTAACCTGTCCATCTTCAGAAACCAGAGTAACCCACCGTAACCTGCCCATCTTCCTGACCAGAGTAACCACCAATAACCTGCCCATCTTCCTGAACCAGAGTAACCCACCCGTAACTTGCCGATCTTCCTGAACCAGAGTAACCCACCCGTAACCTGTCCACTTCAGTAACCAGAGTAACCCACCCGTAACTTGTCATCTTCAGTAACCAGAGTAACCCACCCGTAACTGTCCATCTTCAGTAACCAGAGTAACCCACCCGTAACCTGTCCTTCTTCAGTAACCAGAGTAACCTAACCGTAACCTGTCCATCTTCAGTAACCAGAGTAACCCACCGTAACCTATCCATCTTCAGTAACAGAGTAACCACCCGTAACCTGTCCATCTTCCTGAACCAGAGTAACCCACCCGTAACCTGTCCATCTTCTGAACCAGAGTAACCCCCGTAACCTGTCCATCTTCCTGAACCAGAGTAACCCACCCGTAACCTGTCCATCTTCCTGAACCAGAGTAACCCACCCGTAACCTGTCATCTTCCTGAACTAGAGTAACCCACCCGTAACCTGTCCAATCTTCAGAAACCAGAGTAACCACCCGTAACCTGTCCATCTTCCTGAACCAGAGTAACCCACCCGTAACCTGTCCATCCTCCTGAACCAGAGTAACCCACCCGTAACCTGTCCATCTTCCTGAACCAGAGTACCCACCCATAACCTGCCCATCTTCCTGAACAAGCAGTTTAACCAGCCGTAACCTGTCCATCTTTATGATCCAGCAGTTTAACCAGCCGTACCC
>NW_019942572.1:470655-476153 GCF_002910315.2 Salvelinus sp. IW2-2015 | reverse complement strand
TTAACCTCTGTCCATCCCCTGAACCAGCAGTTAACAGCCGTAACCTGTCCCATCCTCCTGAACAGAGTTAACCACCGTAACCTGTCCATCTTCCTGAACCAGCAGTATAAACACCAGTAACCTGTCCATCCTCCTGAACCAGCAGTTAACCAGCCGTAACCTGTCCACCTTCCTGAACCAGAGTTAACCACCGTAACCTGTCCATCCTCCTGAACCAGAGTAACCCACCGTAAACTGTCCATCTTCCTGAACCAGCAGTTTAACCACCGTAACCTGATATCTCCTGAACCAGCAGTTTAACCACCGTAACCTGTCCATCTCCTGAACCAGCAATTAACCACCAGTAAACCGTCCATCCTCCTGAACCAGCAGTTTAACCACCGTAACCTGTCCATCTTCCTGAAACCAGCAGTTAACCAGCCTTAACCCGTTCACCTTCCTGAACCAGCAGTTAACCACCGTAACCTGTCCATCCTCCGAACCAGAGTAACCACCGTAACCTGTCCATCTTCCTGAACCAGCAGTAACCACCGTAACCTGTCCATCTCCGAACCAACAGTTAACCACCGTAACCTGTCCATTCTCCTGAACAGAGTAACCACCCGTAACCTGTCCATCCTCCTGAACCAGCAATTAACCCAGCCTAACCTGTCCATCCTCCTGAAACTAGCAGTATAACCAGCGTAACCTGTCCATCCTTCCTGAACCAGCAGTTTAACCAGCCGTAACCTGTCCATCTTCATGATCCAGCAGTTAACCAGCCGTAACCTGGCCATCTCCTGAACCAGCAGTTAACCAGCCTTAACCTGTCCATCCTCCTGAACAGCAGTATAACCAGCTGTAACCTGTCCATCCTTCCTGAACCACAGTTAACCAGCCGTAACCTGTCCATCTTCATGACCAGCAGTTTAACCAGCCGTAACCTGTCCATCTTCCTGAACCAGGCAGTTTAACCAGCCGTTTAACCTGGTTCCATCCGAAGATTGGCAGGTTATGGGTGGGTTACGGTGGTCGTAGTTCATGGGCTGGGGGCAGAGGTACAACTGTGGTCATAATATGCCCGAGGGGACATACAGGAGGCTCTCTTTGAACATTTGAAACTAGAAGATATTCCATGCTCATTCGGAAAGTATTCAGACCCCTTTACCTTTTCCACAATTTGTTACGTTACAGGCGTATTCTAAAATGGATAAAAAGGTCCCACAGTTGACAGTGCATATCAGAGCAAAAACCAATCCACGAGGTCGAAGGAATTGTCTGAAGAGCTCTGAGACAGGATTGTGTGGAGGTACAGATCTGGGGATGGGTACCAAAAAATGTCTGCAGCGTTGAAGGTCCCAAAGAACACAATGGCCTCCATCATTCTTAATTGGAACCACCAAGACTCTTCCTAGATCTGGCCGTATGGCTAAACTGAGCAATCGGGGGAGAAGGGCTTTGGTCAAGGAGGTGACCAAGGAGCCGTTGGTCACTCTGACAGAGCTCTAGAGTTATTCTAAAGACATGGGAGAACCTTCCAGAAGGACAACCATCTCTGCAGCACTCCACCAATCAGGCCTTTATTGTAGAGTGGTCAGACGGAAGCCACTCCTCAGTAAAAGGCACGTGACAGCCCGCTTGGAGTTTGCCAAAAGGCACCTAAAGGACTCTCCGACCATGAGAGTGTCTATCTGTCTGTGTGTGTGTTTTAAGTTGGTCCTGTAGGATCATCAGTGCAGTGCTTCAGAAGGACCTCTGCCTATTGCTGAAGGCCAATCCACCTCTCCTGGGCTGCCATTTAACAAGACATGGGGGAGTAGAGGTGATGASTACCCAAGATGGAGGACTTCATCATACAATCTTATATCTCCAAAGAGCCTATTAAAGGCTCTAGCTACATTCAATAACTGGAAGAAAAGCTGCAGTTATAGAAGTATTTATTTCAAGAACTGTATAATAAAAATAACAATTCTAATTAAATTTATGAATGAAACCTGTTCTATCAAAATGACAATATTCTTGATGTTATGAAATATTTACACTACTGTTCCGAAGTTTGGGTCACTTAGAAATGTCCTTGTTTTAGAAGAAAAGCACCTTTTTTTGTCCATTAAAATAACATCAAATTGATAAGAAATATAGTGTAGACAATGTTAAAGTTGTCAATGTGTAACGATGTGCGCTGAGAGTCGGGAAGCAAGTTCAGGGAGTGAGTTTTTAATAATAAATTGCAACATAAAACAACAACAAACACGAACAACGCACGACTAAACACTGAACAGAAACAATAACGCCTGGGGAAGGAACCAAATACGACTAAACACTGAAACAATAACGCCTGGGGAAGGAACCAAATACGACTAAATAAACATGGAACAATAACGCCTGGGGAAGAACCAAATACGATTAAACACTGAAACAATAACGCCTGGGGAAAGAACCAAATACGACTAAACACTGGAACAATAACGCCTGGGGAAAGAACCAAATACGACTAAAAACTGAACAATAACGCCTGGGAAAGAACCAATACGACTAAACACTGGAACAATAACGCCTGGGGAAGGAAACTAAATACGACCTAAACACTGGACAATAACGCCTGGGAAGAACCAAATAGACTAAACACTGGAACAATAACGCCTGGGGAAGGAACCAAAATACGACTAAACACTGGAAACATAACGCCTGGGGAAGGAACCAAATACGACTAAACACTGGAACAATAACGCCTGGGGAAGGAACCAAATACGACTAAAACACGGAACAATAACGCCTGGGGAAGAACCAAATACAAACTAAACACTGGAACAATAACGCCTGGGGAAAGAACCAATACGACTAAACACTGGAACAATACGCCTGGGAAGGAACCAAATACGACTAAACATGAAACAGGAAACAATAACGCCTGGGGAAGAACCAAATACGACTAAACACTGGAACAGAAACAATAACGCCTGGGGAAAGAACCAATACGACTTAAACACTGAAACATAACGCCTGGGGAAGAACCAAATACGACTAAACACTGGAACAATAACGCCTGGGGAAAGAACCAAATACGACTAAACACTGGAACAGAAACAATAACGCCTGGGGAAGGAACCAAATGGAGTGACATATATAGGCAAGGTAATCAAGGAGATGATGGATTCCAGGTGAGTCTGAGGATGCGCAGGTGCACGTAATGATGGTGACAGGTTTGGCCATAACGAGCAGCCTGGTAACCTAGAGGCCGGGGAGGGAGCACACGTGAAAAAATTACTTTAGTAGCTGAAAACGTCTGTTTTTTAATGGAATATCTACATAGGCGTACAGAGGCCCATTATCAGCAACCATCACTCTATTCTCTCTATTCTAAATCGTTCCGTTTTGAAATACAGTCGTTTCTGACCGACTTGTTTTCAAGAGCACTTGCTTGTGTACCGTTGTTGTACAGTAAATAACACAGGCCAACAGTGAAGCTGGTAGTAGAGGAGTGTTAAAGCAAAGTGGCAAAACAGAGGGATGTGAGGGGTTAAAGAGATTATTTCAGCCACTCTTTGAATTGAAGACTGTTTTTAAATGTCTCTGGTCTTTTCCCCAGACTGCTCCTAACCCCAAGGACAGACCCTAACAAGCATGATGCTTTGACGATTGACGTGTGATACAAGCCAAATGTACAGCCTGATTATTACCTTTCACACATAGAAGCTATTTGGTAGGTCGAAGAAGAAGAAAAAATCTGGATATTAGGTTTTTCAAAGACATTTGCTCGTCCTTATTTTAACCAACAATCTTTTCTTTTTTGTGTGGACTGTCCAGAGAGACCTACATGTGTGTGTTTAATGAGTAACCAGCTGAACTTTGATCCTAATGGCACAAATCCTTATGATCCTTTATGCACAGCCTTGCAGCGGGATCAAAGAAACACAGTTTTGCCAAGGGAAATAAAACATGTATTAAAAATGAGTTTGCCTTGAACGATATATTAACAGGGTGAAAATCATCCAATTTATTCAATTGATAAGTTGRGCAATGCCCGTAGTTCACAGACCATTTTTGTCATTCAAAAGCATAACTGCTCCAATAACTACTCAACTAATAGTTCTTTGTGCCAGAGAGAAAATATAACTTTTCTAGCCAACCCTAATGAGCTATTTTCAAAGTAAAAGTCTCCCAGGGCACGAGTGGGCTCAAATCTTCATCATTTGTAGGCTGCTCTGTTCCAACCCTTGGGGGATGTCTTGTCTTGTYTTTGACCACTATGAGATGATGAATGTATGGTTTAATATAAGTTACCACAATCTGGCAATAAATCACCTGATTACTTTTATCTTCCTTATACAACCGACATACAGTCTGTAACCTACAGTATATCTCATAGACAAGCAACACCAATAAAGATAAACATCTAGGCTTGAGAAGAAACAAACTAACCAATGAATGACCCTAAAAAACACAGGTGTTGCTGCTTTATGAAAGCAGGAGATCATGATGTTATCAGGATGCTAGCTACCTGACAGATGAAAACAGGGGATCAGGATGTTATCAGGATGCTAGCTACCTGACAAATGAAAGCAGGAGATCAGGACGTTATCAGGGTGCTAGCTATCTGACAGATGAAAACAGGGGATCAGGATGTTATGAGGATGCTAGCTACCTGACAAATGAAAGCAGGAGATCAGGACGTTATCAGGGTGCTAGCTATCTGACAGATGAAAACAGGGGATCAGGATGTTATCAGGATGCTAGCTACCTGACAAATGAAAGCAGGGGATCAGGATGTTCCTCAATGGCTTAGTTTTGCTCTGACATGCACTGTCAACTGTCGGACCTTATATAGACATTGTGTATGCCTTTCCAAATCATGTCCAAACTATTGAATTTACCCCAGAGGGACTCCAATCAGTTGTAGAAACATCTCAATGATGATCAATGGAAACAGGATCCACCTGAGCTCAATTTCGAGTCTCATAGCAAAGAGTCTGAATATTTATGTAAGTAAGGTATTTCTGTTTTTTTTTCATATGGGGCATTTTGTGTAGATTGCTGAGGAAAAAATCATATTGAATCAATTTTAGAATGAGGTTGTAACGTAACAAAATGTGGAAAGTCAAGGGGTCTGAATACTTTCCGAAGGTACTGTACTTAATTTCTTTCTTTCTGTAACCTCTTGAGGAGATACTTAAATAATGATATTTACGTTCAACTTTTGGTGACTTCATGTTGCTAGTTGTCAGTTGCCCAGTTTCACAATTTTACAGTCATTTTAGTTCTTACGGGGACAGACCGAGGACCTGGGAGGGAATCTTCCAGATGAGAATGATAGTCTAATAAAGTTTCTTCCCTCCCAGGTCCTAGGTCTGTCCCCATAAGAACTTTATTAGACTAGCATTCAGAGTTCCCAGCTGTCTGCCTATGCAGCTTCTTGCCACCAAACCAAATTAGATTAATTGCAAACTCAGATTTAACTCATCATAAATTGAAGTCTTAATCCTGCACCATGAAACACAATAGCTAGCTAGCAATCTGTA
>NW_019942572.1:453523-466306 GCF_002910315.2 Salvelinus sp. IW2-2015 | reverse complement strand
CTGTTCCCCTGCTTTCATCTGTCAGATAGCTAGCATCCTGATAACATCCTGATCCCCTGCTTTCATCTGTCAGTAGCTAGCATCCTGATAACATTCCTGTTCCCCTGCTTTCATCTGTCAGATAGCTAGCATCCTTGAATAACATCATGATCTCCTGCTTTCATACAGCAGCTACACCTGTGTTTTTTAGGGTCATTCATTGGTTAGTTTGTTTCTTCTCAAGCCTAGATGTTTATCTTTATTGGTGTTGCTTGTCTATGAGATATACTGTAGGTTACAGACTGTATGTCGGTTGTATAAGGAAGATAAAAGTAATCAGGTGATTTATTGCCAGATTGTGGTAACTTATATTAAACCATACATTCATCATCTCATAGTGGTCAAAAACAAGACAAGACATCCCCCAAGGGTTGGAACAGAGCAGCCTACAAATGATGAAGATTTGAGCCCACTCGTGCCCTGGGAGACTTTTACTTTGAAAATAGCTCATTAGGGTTGGCTAGAAAAGTTATATTTTCTCTCTTGGCACAAAGAACTATTAGTTGAGTAGTTATTGGAGCAGTTATGCTTTTGAATGACAAAAATGGTCTGTGAACTACGGGCATTGCTCAACTTATCAATTGAATAAATTGGATGATTTTCACCCTGTTAATATATCGTTCAAGGCAAACTCATTTTTAATACATGTTTTATTTCCCTTGGCAAAACTGTGTTTCTTTGATCCGCTGCAAGGCTGTGCATAAAGGATCATAAGGATTTGTGCCATTAGGATCAAAGTTCAGCTGGTTACTCATTAAACACACACATGTAGGTCTCTCTGGACAGTCCACATAAAAAGAAAAGATTGTTGGTTAAAATAAGGACGAGCAAATGTCTTTGAAAAACCTAATATCCAGATTTTTTTTCTTCTTTCGACCTACCAAATAGCTTCTATGTGTGAAAGGTAATAATCAGGCTGTACATTTGGCTTGTATCACACGTCAATCGTCAAAGCATCATGCTTGTTAGGGTCTGTCCTTGGGTTAGGAGCAGTCTGGGGAAAAGACCAGAGACATTTAAAAAACAGCTTCCGCTAACTACCTGACAAATGAAAGCAGGGGATCATGATGTTATCAGGATGCTAGCTACCTGACAGATGAAAACAAGAGATCACGATGTTATCAGGGTGCTAGCTAGCTATTGTGTTTCATGGTGTTTCATGGTGTTTCATGGTGCAGACTTCAATTTATGATGAGTTAAATCTGATGTTTGCAATTAATCTAATTTGGTTTGGTGGCAAGAAGCTGCATAGGCAGACAGCTGGGAAACTCTGAATGCTAGTCTAATAAAGTTCTTATGGGGGACAGACCTAGGACCTGGGAGGGAAGAACTTTATTAGACTATCATTCTCATCTGGAAGATTCCCTCCCAGGTCCTCGGTCTGTCCCCCGTAAGAACTAAAATGACTGTAAGTTGTGAAACTGGGCAACTGACAACTAGCAACATGAAGTCACCAAAAGTGAACGTAAATATCATTATTTAAGTATCTCCTCAAGAGGTTACAGAAAGAAAGAAATTAAGATACAGTACCTTCGGAAAGTATTCAGACCCCTTGACTTTTTCCACATTTTGTTACGTTACAACCTCATTCTAAAATTGATTCAATATGATTTTTTCCTCAGCAATCTACACAAAATGCCCCATATGAAAAAAAAACAGAAATACCTTACTTACATAAATATTCAGACTCTTTGCTATGAGACTCGAAATTGAGCTCAGGTGGATCCTGTTTCCATTGATCATCATTGAGATGTTTCTACAACTTGATTGGAGTCCCTCTGGGGTAAATTCAATAGTTTGGACATGATTTGGAAAGGCATACACATGTCTATATAAGGTCCGACAGTTGACAGTGCATGTCAGAGCAAAAACTAAGCCATGAGGTCAAAGAAATGTTCGTAGAGCTCCGAGGCAGAATTGTGTTGAGTCACAGATCTGGGGAAGGGTTCCAAAAAATGCCTGCCGCATTGAAGGTCCCCAAGAACACAATGGCCTCCATCATTCTTAAATGGAAGAAGTTATGAACCACCAAAACTCTTCATAGAGCTGGTCGCCCAGCCAAACTGAGCAATTGGGGGAGATGACCAAGATCCTGGTGACCAAGATCTCGATGGTCACTCTGACAGAGCTCTAGAGTTCCTCTGTGGAGATGGGAGAACCTTCCAGAAGGACAACCATCTCTGCAGCACTCCACTAATCAGGCCTTCATGGTAGTGGCCAGACCGAAGCGACTTCTTAGTAAAAAGGCACATGACTGCATTCTTGGAGTTTGCCAAAAGGCACCTAAAGACTCCTGACCATGAGAAACAATATACTCTGTTCTGATGTAACCAAGATTGAACTATTTGGCCTGAATGCCAAGTGTCACGTCTGGAGGAAACCTGGCAACATCCCTAYGGKGAAGCACAGKGGTGGCAACAGCATGCTGTGGGGRTGTTTTTTAGCKGCAGGGACTGGGAGACTAGTCCAAATCGATGCAAAGATGAAAGGAGAAAAGTACAGAATGATCCTTGATGAAAACCTGCYCCAGAGCGTTCAGCACMGAAGGTTCACCTTCCAACAGGACAAAAAGCCTAAGCACACAGCCAAGACAACGCAGGAGTGGTTTCGGGACAAGTCTCTGAATGTCCTAAAGTGCTCAGCCAGAGCCCGGACTTGAACTCGATCGAACATCTCTGCAGAGAACTGAAAATTGCTGTGCAGCAATTCTCCAAATCCAACCTGACAGAGCTTGACAGGATCTGCAGAGAAGAATGGGAGAAACTCCCCAAATGCAGCTGTGACAAGCTTGTAGCGTTATACCCAAGAAGACTCAATGCTGTAATCGCTTGTCATGTCGTGTGTGTAGGTAGCAGAGAAGTCAGGCATAGGAGAATCGAACTTGGAATAAATGGAGTAGTTTAAAAATATAAAACAAAACTCTAAAACCAAAGTACAAAATAAAACAAACGTGACTACAAGAACCCGTCGCGCACCAATCCATAAGTCACGAGCATAACAACAAACAATCTCTGACAAGGACATGAGGGGAAACTGAGGGTTAAATACACAACATGTAATGAATGGGATTGGAACCAGGTGTGTAGGAAGACAAGACAAAACCAATGGAAAATGAAAAATTGATCAATGATGGCTAGACGACCGGTGACGTCGACTGCCGAGCACCGCCCGAACAGGAGAGGCATCGACTTCGGCAGAAGTCGTGACAGTACCCCCCCCTGACGAAGCGGGGCTCGGGCACCACACGGAGGTCAGGTGCAGGGCGTCCGGATGAGACTGATGGAACTCTCGCAGCAGGGAAGGATCTAACACGTCCTCCACCCGGAAACCCAGCATCTCTCCTCCGGACTGTACCCTCCAGTCCACACAGCAGTACTGAATGCCCCTCGCCTGACGTCTCGAATCCAGGGATGGATCTAATACGGAAGTACGCCGGGGCCCTCGAAGTCCAGAGGGGGCGGAGGAACATCCCGCACTCAGCCTCCTGAGGCGGGCCAGCCACCACCGGCCTGAGGAGAGACACATGGACGGGATTAATCGCGGTAATCGGGGGGAAGCTGTAACCTTATAACATACCTTCGTTCACCTCCTCAGGACTTTAACGGCCCCACCAAACCGCGCAGACCCAGCTTCCGGCAGGGCAGGTGGAGGGGAAGGTTTTGGGTCGAAGGCCAGACCCTCGTCCCCGTGCGAACACCAGGGCTCACGGGTCGGACGGTCTTGTGCAACTTCCTGGCGCAGTACGGCGCGCTGTAAGCGTGACGTGGACGGCGCCCACCATGTTTCCTCCGCTTGCCGAACCAGTCGGTCCACCGCAGGAGCCTCGGTCTGACTCTGATGCCAAGGGAGCCAGAACCGGCTGATAGGACAAATACACACTTGAAAGGAGAAAGGTTAGTGGAGGAGTGGCGGAGCGCGTCCTGGGCATCTCTCCCAGGGCACGAACGGCCTCCACTCCCCCAGCCGGTCCTGGCATAAGACCTCAGAAACCTACCCAACAACTTGGTTAACTCTCACCACCTGCCCGTTATTCTCGGTGGTGAAAACCTGAGGTAAGGCTGACCGAGACCCCCAGACGTTCCATGAACGCCTTCCAGACACTTGACGTGAACTGGGCACCCCGATCAGACCTATATCCTCAGGCACCCCGTAGTGCCGGAAAGACGTGTGTAAACAGGTCTTCCGCAGTTTGTAAAGGCAGTAAAGGGCAAGACCAAGGGCAAAGGGAGGAGACGACAGGACTTAGAAAAACGACACTCACCAGCTGGACACTGAGGGGGGAACGGGTTCGCACGTGACGCCCGGCTCAATGCCGCGTCCAGCTCCCACTACTGGCACCACAAACAAGAGGCTGGGAGCATGGGAGTGGGATCCATGACCACCTCCCTCTGTGTCATACAGCCAGGACAGTGCGTCTGCCTTAACGTTCTGGGAGCCTGGTCTGTAAGAGAGGGTAAACACAAAACGGGTGAAAAACATGGCACACCTTGCCTGGCGAGGATTCAGTCTCCTTGCCGCCCGGATGTACTCCAGATTGCGATGGTCAGTCCAGATGAGAAAGGGGTGTTTAGCCCCCTCAAGCCAATGTCTCCACGCCTTCAAAGCCTTGACAACAGCCAACAACTCCCGGTCCCCCAGGTCATAGTTTCGCTCTGCTGGGCTGAGCTTCTTAGAGAAGAAGGCACAGGGACGGAGCTTCTGTGGCGTACCCGAAAACTGAGATAGCACAGCTCCTATCCCAGCCTCGGGCGCGTCCACCCCCACCATGAACGCCAAAGAGGGATCCAGATGGGCCAGCACGGGAGCCGAGGTAAACAGAGCCTTCAGGTGCCGAAAAGCCCCGTCCGCCTTCAGCTGACCACTGCAAGCGCACCGGGCCCACCTTCAGCAGTGAGGTAATGGGAGCAGCTACCTGACCAAAACCCCAGATAAACCTCCGGTAGTAGTTGGCAAACCCTAAGAATCGCTGCACCTCCTTCACCGTGGTGGGAGTCGGCCAATTATGCACGGCTGAAATCTCCACCTCCACTCTCCATCTCCACTCCTGACGTGGAAATGCGATGCCCTAGGAAGGAGACGGACTGTTGGAAGAACAGGCATTTCTCAGCCTTGACGTACAGGTCATGCTCCAACAGGCGAACCAAGCACTCTGCGCACCAGGGACACATGCTCGGCGAGTGTAGCGGAGTATATCAGAATGTCATCGATATACACCACTACACTCTGCCCGTGCAGGTCCCTGAAAATCTCCTCTACAAAGGATTGGAAGACTGATGGAGCATTTATCAACCCGTACGGCATGACGAGGTACTCATAATGCCCAGAGGTGGTACTAAATGCCGTCTCCCTCTCGGATACGCACCAGGTTGTACGCACTCCTGAGATCCAGTTTAGTGAAGAAGCGCGCCCCGTYCATTGACTCAATCGCCGTGGCGATAAGAGGTAGCGGGTAACTGTACCTCAYCGTGATTTGATTRAGACCTCGATAATCAATGCACGGGCGCAGACCTCCATCATTCTTCTTCACAAAAAATAAACTCGAGGAGACGGGTGAAGTSGAGGACCGAATGTACCCCTGACCCAATGWTTCGGAGACATATGTCTCCATAGCCACCGTCTCCGCTTGCGACAGGGGACACACGTGACTCCTGGGAAGTGCAGCGTCTACCAGGAGATTTATCGCACAATCCCCCCGTCGATGGGTTGGTAATTGAGTCGGCTTTTTTTTACAGAAGGCGAGAGCAAAATCGACATATTCTGGGGGAATGCGCACAGTGGAGRCCTGGTCTGGACTTTCCACCGTAGTAAAACCAACGGAAACCCCTAAACACCYACCTTAGCACTCTCGCRACCACCCCGTGAGAGCCCTCTGTGACCAAGAAACAGTGGGGTTATGACAAGCTAACCAGGGTAGGCACAGCACCACGGGATACGCAGGAGAGTCAATAAGGAAAAGACTAATCTTTTCCGTGTAACCCCCCTGCGTCACCATACTCAAAGGAGCGGTGGCCTCTCTGATAAACYCTGACCCTAATGGTCGACTATCTAAGGCGTGAACGGGGAAAGGCATATCCACGGGTACAATGGGGGTCCCTAAGCTATGAGCTAACGCTTTATCAATGAAATTCTCAGCCGCGCCTGAATCTACTAGCGCCTTATGCTGGTAACGCGGGGAAAATTCAGGAAAAGTGACAGACACAAATATATGTTAAACAGAGGGCTCTGGGTGAGAATGGTGCCGGCTCACCTGGGGTGACGCCAGAGCGCCCTGCCTGCTGCCTCGACTCCCAGAGGAACCAACCCGGCACCGACCAGCAGTGTGACCTCTGCGGCCACAGATGCACAAGCGGGAACCCCCTCCGGTCTCCCTGCGCACCGCCCCTCCCAGCTCCATGGGTATCGGAGAGGGGGTGCGGGAAGATGGAACCACCAGACCCCGATCTGGACGTCCGCGAGATGTACAGGTCCACCAGCTGGTCGAAGGTGAGGGTGGTGTCTCTGCAGGCCAGCTCCCGGCGGACATCCTCGCGCAGACTGCAGCTGTAATGGTCGATCAGGGCCCTGTTGTTCCATCCCGCACCGGCAGCCAGGGTCCTAAACTCCAGAGCAAACTCCTGGGCGCTCCTCGTCTCATGCCTCAGATGGTAGAGGCGCTCACCCACCGCTTTGCCCTCGGGTGGGTGATCGAAGACTGCCTGGAAACGGCGGGCGAACTCCTCAAAATGGTCCAACGCTGCATCTCCCTCTCCACACACGGCGCTGGCCCACTCCAGGGCTTTCCCGGTGAGGCACGAGACGAAGAAACCCTTCTCACGGTCCGATGGAGCTGGGTGGACCAWGGCCAGATAAAGGTTTAATTGGAGGAGGAAACCCTGGCAGTTGGCAGCACTTCCGTAGTACCCCTGTGGCATGGAGAGATGGATCCCACTGGGTTCAGGAGGGAAAGGGGCGCTCAGGATAGACCCTGGTTGTGCTGGTGGAGGCGCTGGAAGAACTCCCTGTCTCTCCCTGCGGTCCATTGTCTGTACAACGCAAATAAAAAAATATTTTGAATCTTCAAAGTGGTAGGCATGTTGTGTAAATCAAATGATACAAACCCCCCCAAATTCTATTTTAATTCAAGGTTGTAAGGCAACGAAATAAAATTCCAAGGGGTGAATTATTTTGCAAGCCACTGTTATATATATATATTTTTTTTTTAATAAATTAGCAAAATTTTCTAAAAAACTGTTTTTGCTTTATCATTATGGGGTATTGTGTGTATATAGATGAGGAGAAAAAAACACATTTTAATACATTTTAGAATAAGGCTATAACGCAAAAAAATGTGGGTCTGAATACTTTCCGAAGGCACTGTATATACAGGGCCTATAGAAMGTCTACACACCCTTGAACTGTTCTGTTGCTGACTTAAAATGAAATATAAAAAGTATTAAATAATATTTTTTTACGACAGATCTACACAACCTACTCCACATGTTCTAAGTGAAAGATAGTTATAGACCCCCCCCTCCCAATTTATTTTAATAAATATCATAATAGTCTTCACCCCCTGAGGTAATACTTAGTGGAAGTACCTTTACAGCCATGAAAGCTGTGAATCATTTTCATTAAGATTCTACCAACTTTGCACAACTCTTAGGGCAACATACACTAAGTATACCAAACATTTTGAACAACTTCCGTAATATTGAGTCAGGGCATGGACTTTACAAGGTGTCGAAAGCGTTCCACAGGGATAGTGGCCCATGTTGACTCTAATGCTTCCCACAGTTGTGTCAAGTTGGCTGGATGTTCATTGGGTGGTGACACACACAGGAAACTGTTGAGTGTGAAAAACCCAGTAGCTTTGGAGTTCCWTAGACAAACCGGTGTACCTGGTACCTACACCATACCCCTGTTCAAAAGCACTTAAATATTGCATCTTGCCCATTCACCCTTTAAATGGCACACATACACAATCCATKTCTAAATTGTCTCAAGKCTTAACAATCCTTCTTTAAGCTGTATCCTTCCCCCTCATCTACACTGATTGAAGTGGATTTAACAAGTTACATAAATAAGAGATTATAGATTTCACCTGGATTCACCTGGTCAGTCTATGTTTTTTTTTTACTTGCTCAAGCTCATTACATTTGGTTGGGGATCATTGATGGACAGTGATATTTAAACTTTGTCTCAGATTTTTTAAGCACATTTAAATCAGGACTGAGACTACAACCCTGAGGAACACTCRATACATCTTGGAAAGACATTCTGGTTTGTCTTCTGCATAAAAATCYGTGTTATTGTCTTGCTGAAAAATAAAACTAAGACGGGGTTTCCTCTGACAAACTCTCCAGCCGATGATAAGCATACCCATAAATGGATGCTGCCACCACAAAACTTGAAAATACGGAGGGTTTCACTCTGTTGTGTTGTATTGGATTAGACCCAACCCAGTCGTTTTTTTTTATATTCAAAAAGTGCATTTCTTTGCCGTGTTGTCTAGCAGGTCTACTTAAAAAACTTCTTAGGGATAGCCCCCTTTTTTTCAATTTTCACCTAAATGACATACCCAAATCTAACTGCCTGTAGCTCAGGACCTGAAGCAAGGATATGCATATTCTTGGTACCATTTGAAAGGAAACACTTTGAAGTTTGTGCAAATGTGAATTGAATGTAGGAGAATATAACACAATAGATCTGGTAGAAGAAAATACAAAGAAAAAAACAACCAGTGTTTTTTTACCACCATCTTTGAAATGCAAAAGAAAGGTCACTGTTATAGCTATCACTCTGGTTGTAATTCCGATAGTTTCCACAAGATGGAAGCAGTGTATGTGCAAAGTKTCAGATTAATAACTTGGAGTATGACTGATCCTCAAGACTTTTAGTCCCCAGGTACATTTGGGCAAATCRTGAAGGAGACATTTGCATTCATATTAGTTTTTTYGGCAAGAATATYGTCAAATCTGTAAATTTGGACTTTGATTTAGATTTTCCAGTATTAGTAGCCATATTATAAGTTCAACATTTGCAAAACAACCAGTTTTCATAACTTCATGACTGAGTATCCTTATAATGTTTGTCCAAAATRAAAAGGCATGCRGTCGCACAAGGTTAGAAGCTACACTTTACGTCATATACATGGTYTCCAGATACTCCCGTAAAGCCCAGCTCATTGGCTATCTCGCTAGGTGTGTTTGACCCCGATTGGTGCTTATTTGACAAAGATACAGTCATTCAAGTGATGGCCGCCGCGTCATATCGGCGTGCGCCATGAAGGCTCGTCGCCTCTGACCAATTATGGTGTTCTATAGGATATACTACACCTCTAATGAACTAGTGAAGTCTTGTTAGCTTTATAGGATCTCTGTGGAATAGATACGAACGTGATTTGACTCGTTGAAAGACGTTTAGTGGTGAGATTTTCACAGATTCCTTTCTTTGCAAATTGAACGATGTGAAATACAAAATCGATCGTGTTATGCTATATGGACCTTTTTAGTATATGAAAAAGTATTTTATCTAACAAAACGACACTTCATATTATCTCTGGGACCCTTTGGATGATAAATCAGAGTAAGATTTCAGAATGTAAGTACACCTTTCACCTTCAGAGGTGAATTTATCAAACCTATCCCGATGAAAAAAATGTTTTGTTGTTTGGAGCTCTCCTCAAACAATAGCATGGCATTTTTTCGCAGTAATAGCTACTGTAAATTGGACAGTGCAGTTAAATTAACAAGAATTTAAGCTTTCAGACGATATATGCCACTTATATGTACCGACAGTGTTGTTACTCTGCGAAATCTGCGATCTTGACAGGATGCGCTGCATGATTTACAACTGTCCCGTCGACGGAATGCCGATCCTTACAAAGATGTGGTGAATTTATCTGCCACTGTGTCTTCCTATTGTCTTGGCCTTAGGCCAATATATCACGGTGTCAAGGCATATGAACTACGAGGTTAAAGAACAACAACACAATTATCACAACACT
Source organism: Salvelinus sp. IW2-2015 (assembly GCF_002910315.2). Lineage (NCBI taxonomy): Eukaryota > Metazoa > Chordata > Actinopteri > Salmoniformes > Salmonidae > Salvelinus > Salvelinus sp. IW2-2015. The sequence goes on along the minus strand of NW_019942572.1, from coordinate 456,282 downwards.
TAGTGTTAATATGGCTTTTTTTCTGGCTTGGCTTCCCCAGTTATTTTACCCACGCACTGCTACTGCCTAAATGTCTGCATATTAAAGCCCCTTCCACCCTATTAAGCCCCTTCCGCCCTATTAAAGCCCCTTCCATCACAATAATCCCCTTCTATCATATTAAAGCCCCTTCCACCCTATTAAAGCCCTTCCGTCCTATTAAATCCCCTTCCATCACAATAATCCCTTCTATCATATTGAAGCCCTTCCGCCCTATTAAGCCCCTTCCGCCATATTAAGCCCCTTCCGCCCTATTAAAGCCCTTCCGCCATATTAAAGCCCCTTCCACCCTATTAAAGCCCCTTCCGCCCTATTAAAACCCCTTCCATCACATTAAATCCCCTTCTAGCATATTAAAGCCCCTTCCACCCTATTAAAGCCCTTCCGCCCTATTAAAGCCCCTTCCACCCTATTAAGCCCTTCCGTCCTATTAAAGCCCCTTCCACACATTAAATCCCCTTCTATCATATTGAAGCCCTTCCGCCTATTAAACCCCTTCCACCCTATTAAAGCCCCTTCCATTATATTAAAGCCCCTTCCCTCATATTAATCCTCTTCTGTTATATTAAATCCTCTTCTGTCATATTTAAGCCCCTTCCGCCATATTAAAGCCCCTTCCGTCATTATTAAAGCCCCTTTAAAAGGCCCTTCCGTTTCATATTAAAGCCCTTTTAAAGCCCCTTCCGTCATATGTACTATATGCAAAAGTATTTTAAGCAATACCGTACAAGATTTCATAAAAAATTAACTGGAGAAATTTACTGCGGAGCCGTAAAAATTGGTATTGCCAGAGAGGYACAATGCATGTTCAATAAAACAATATGAGATCATAAATGGTGAGTAGCATCTTGGAGGCAGATTAAATGAAAATCAGGGAATCACTCATGTCTGTAATAATCTACTTTGACAGATCGTGATAAAAGTGTGCAAGAAAGCTCCTATAATTCACTCTGTCTTTCACATTACATGTGATGGCCTTTTCTCCAGAAACACACCTCGATATTRTCACAAGTAACAGGATTCGTCCCAAATGGCACCCTATTCCCTATTTAGTGCACAATTTTGACCAGTGAACTAAACAGGGAATAAATAGAGTGTCATTTGGGATAGAGACTTTATCCAGTATACTAATTATCCCCCTAAAGAGCTACACTGGTTTAGGTAATACACTGACTWTTGCCAATAAGGTACGGAACACGCCACGGGAAACACATTACTGTAGCCACATCTCTAAAGGTGTGTTTTAAGCTTTTCATTGATCAAGAAATACAAATGTAGACGTAAATTGATTAAATACATTGTTCAATACAAATGTTTAATACTTTACGTCTGAAAGAGGTTGATGCTTCAATGTCATCATATTTGTCTGTGATGTGCACAATAAAGAAAGTCAATATTTCTAAGCCTAATGCGTGGTCCTCAGTCAACTYAGTCAGTGTGTAAAGCATGGCTCTTGCAACACCGGGATAGTGGGTCCATTTCCGGGGCCACCTATACATAAGAAATGTATTCACCAGTGGAGGCTCCTCAGAGGAGGAAGGGGAGGATCATCCTCCACAGTGAAATTTCATAAAAAAATAACATACTGAAACATTAAAAATGTATCCTTTCTAGATAAAACTAAATATATTCATGTCACCAAATAATTTATTAAAATAGACTATTTTGCAATGAAGGTCTACGGTAACTTCAACAGCACTCTGTAGGGTAGCACCGTGGTGTAGCCRGAGGACAGCTAGCTTCCATCCTCCGCTGGCTACATTGAMTTCAATACAAAACCTAGGAGGCTCGTAGRCCTCACCCCCTTCCATAGATATACAGTTGAAGTCGGAMGTTTACATACACCTTAGCCAAATACATTACCACTCAGTTTTTCACAATTCCTGACATTTAATCCTAGTAAAAATTCCCTGTCTTAGGTTAGGATCACCACTTTATTTTAAGAATGTGAAATATCAGAATAGTAGAGAGAATGATTTATTTTAGCTTTTATTTCTTTCATCACATTCCCAGTTGGTCAGAAGTTTACATACACTCAAATAGTATTTRGTAGCATTGCCTTTAAATTGTTTAACTTTGGTCAACCATTTTGGGTAGCCTTCCACAAGCTTCCCACAATAAGTTGGGTGAATTTTGGCCCATTCCTCCTGACAGAGCTGGTGTAACTGAGTCAGGTTTGTAGACCTCCTTTCGACCCTCACTTTTAATTCTCACCTTTATCGTGTACCCCAGAGAATGAAAGTGGTTCTTCAACAACAGCCTTGGCCATTCTGGCGGAGAAAACTGCACACTCGCGCTGGTAACGTTAGCTAGCTAGCTACTGAAGTTAGCAAATTTAAATAAATTACACTAACTGGAAACCAAAATAAAGTTATAAAACCCCCCAAAAATATTTATAAATATACTCCTCCATCTCCCGTAATTTGAAAAACACATTTGAATGGAATAATATCCTAAAAATCCTCAACTATCACTCTACACTCCTAATTAGAATCAACCTTTTTTTCCAATTTTCGCCTAAAATGACATACCCAAATCAACTGCCTGTAGCTCAGGCTATGAAGCAAAGATATGCATATTATTGATACCATTTGAAAGGAAACACTTTGAAGTTTGTGGAAATGTGAAATGAATGTAGGAGAATATAAAGTTGAAGTCAGAAGTTTACATACACTTAGGTTGGAGTCGTTAAAACTAGTTTTTCAACAACTCCACACATT
>NW_019942572.1:444737-448027 GCF_002910315.2 Salvelinus sp. IW2-2015 | reverse complement strand
GTTTTTCAACAACTCCACACATTTCTGTTAACAAACTATAGTTTTGGCAAGTCGGTTAGGACATCTACTTTGTGCATGAACACAAGTCATTTTTCCAACAATTGTTTACAGACAGATTATTTCACTTATAATTCACTGTATCACAATTCCAGTGGGTCAGAAGTTTACATACACTAAGTTGGCTGTGCCTTTAAACAGCTTGGAAAGATCCAGAAAATTATGTCATGGCTTTAGAAGCTTCTGATAGGCTATTGATATCATTTGAGTCAATTGGAGGTGTACCTGTGGATGCATTTCAAGGCCTACCTCAAACTCAGTGCCTCTTTGCTTGACATCATGGGAAAATCAAAAGAAATACGCCAAGTCCTCAGAAAAAAAATTGTAGACCACCACAAGTCTGGATCATCCTTGGGAGCAATTTCCAAACGTCTGAAGGTACCATGTTGATCTTACAAACAATAGTACGCAAGCATAAACACCATGGGACCACGCAGCCGTCATACCTCTCAGGTAGGAGACGCGTTCTGTCTCCTAGAGATGAAATACTTTGGTGCGAAAAGTGCAAATCAATCCCAGAACAACAGCAAAGGACCTTATGAAAATGCTGGAGGAAACAGGTACAAAATATCTATATCCACAGTAAAACGGGTCCTATATCGACATAACCTGAAAGGCCGCTCAGCAAGGAAGAAGCCATTGCTCCAAAACCCGCCATAAAAAATCCAGACTACGGTTTGCACTGCACATGGGAACAAAGATTTAAGTTTTTTGGAGAAATGTCCTCTGGTCTGATGAAACAAAAATAGAACTGTTTGGCCATAATGACCATCGTTATGTTTGGAGGAAAAGGGGGGATGCTTGCCAGCCGAAGAACACCATCCCAACCGTGAAGCACGGGGGTGGCAGCATCATATTGTGGGGGTGCTTTGCTGCAGGAGGACTGGTGCACTTCACAAAATAGATGGCATCATGAGGAAAGGAAAATTATGTGGATATATTGATGCAACATCTAAAGACATCAGTCAGGAAGTTTAAGTTGGTCGCCAAATGGGTCTTCCAAATGGACAATGACCCCAAGCATACTTACAAAGTTGTGGAAAAGGGCATAAGGACAACAATGTCAAGGTATTGGAGTGGCCATCACAAAGCCCTGACCTCAATCCTATAGAACATTTGTGGGCAGAACTGAAAAAGCGTGTGCGAGCAAGGAACCTCTGCCTGAGATCAGTTTCATGAAGAGGGATGAAAAGGTGGATGTTCAATACCACCTGGTATCAAAAGTATAGCTGGTTAACAGGGAGTCTTTCATCAATACCAACTGGTATCAAAAGTATAGCTGGTTAACAGGRAGCCTTTTGTCCAGCCGCCTATATTGCTGGCCTTGCCTGCATTTAGGAAAGTCTGAGCCTTGGTCAAAAGGTGGGTACAGWGACCTGAAGAACATCGACCGTTCAGCTAAATGGCGAAACAAAAGCAGGGAGATAATAAATGCCCACATCAGATTCAAGCTTCTGGTGAAAATATGCATCGATTATCAAGCGTTAGAGGACACGACGAAAGAGAATGTGCTGCCAACAAGGGAAACTAAAAGGAGCTTGCTGAGGTAATTGCACGTTATAATGCTTTACTTGCTGAACAGATCAAACTTTTTTTCTGGGATGTCGAATACAATTCTGAATGATTTGATAGCTTCCATCGCATCATCCATTAAAAGTTAAAGTAAAGAGAGAGGTTGACGCTGTGCATTTTTTTCACGTAAGCTCTAGTAGGTTTTCCACTTTCCTCCAGTATTTCAGTCAGCAAGTCAGTTAAGAACAAATTCTTATTTACAATGACGGCCTACACCAGCCAAACCCGGACGACAGTGGGACAATTGTGCGCCGCCCTATGGGACTCCCAATCACAGGCGGCTGAGATACAGTCTGGATTCGAACCAGGRTGTCTGCAGTGCCTTAGACCATTGAGCCACTCAGGAGCCCATGGTAATGCATAATCACTCCGGACAGACACCAGCAAAAACTCATGACATAAATGTTGCAGCAGCCTAGGCTACACCTAAACATCAGAACTCTGACATGCTGTATGGGATGAAAACGAGATTTATTAGTCTTATCAACTATAGGCTACTAATAAGAGCAGATGTATACAGTCTATRCACCCTGTCCATCTGGTCAGGGTAAACTAATTGGTAACGTTATGTATTTGTAGTCCATTTTGTGTGTCTGGAGAAAATGTGAATGTGATCAAATGTAGTTTAAATTCTAAATTGGGCTAGCTAGTCTGTCTATACATTTTTGATACAAAATTATTAACTTAAATTTATCAATCAACATAATAGTGATGACAGATGTGAGTAAATGTTTTATAAGGCCTACAGTTGCAAACATGCATAAAGCAAGCTCAGCCCTGTGAGTTATATTGTCTATCAATCCCCCTCYTAATCCAGTCTAAATATGATATATATGAAGAAATATAAGGTAGCTGCAGTTTGACAGGGGTTTCACCCCCCACCATGGCCAGGAGTTTGTTGTTCCCTGATTAAGAGGTGATGACCACAACCATTGTCAACTCTCTCCTGACATGAGCTGCAGCCACGGCACAGAACTCTGCCCATCGTTCCTGGAATCCCAGTCCCTTATGACAGCAGAACTCTATGGTTCTAGAACTCTGCTGCCATCGTTCCTGGAATCCCAGTCCCTTATGACAGCAGAACTCTATGGTTCTAGAACTCTGCCCATCGTTCCTGGAATCCCAGTCCCTTATGACAGCAGAACTCTATGGTCTAGAACTCTGCCCATCGTTCCTGGAATCCCAGTCCCTTATGACAGCAGAACTCTATGGTTCTAGAACTCTGCCCATCGTTCCTGGAATCACAGTCCCTTATGAAAGCAGAACTCTATGGTTCTAGAACTCTGCCCATTGTTCCTGGAATCTCAGTCCCTTATGACAGCAGAACTCTATGGTTCTAGAACTCTGCCCATTGTCTCTGGAATCTCAGTCCCTTATGACAGCAGAACTCTATGGTTCTAGAACTCTACCCATCGTTCCTGGAATCACAGTCCCTTATGAAAGCAGAACTCTATGGTTCTAGAACTCTACCCATCGTTCCTGGAATCCCAGTCCCTTATGACAGCAGAACTCTATGGTTCTAGAACTCTACCTATCGTTCCTGGAATCCAAGTCCCTTATGACAGCAGAAACTCTATGGTTCTAGAACTCTGCCCATCGTTCCTGGAATCCCAGTCCCTTATGACAGCAAACTCTATGGTTCTAGAACTCTGCCATCGTTC